>NC_084619.1:31023230-31155730 GCF_033978795.1 Nerophis ophidion
ATGCTTACATTGTTTAAGGCTGTTGAAACCGTTCAAATTAAAAAAAAAGGATAAACATTTCTTCAGAGTTCCTTAAGAGGTAATCAAAAAGGGCAAGAAATCCATCCATCCATTTTCTACTGCTTGTCCCTTTTGGGGTCGCGGGGGTTGCTGGAGCTTATCTCAGCTACATTCTAGCAGAAGGCGGGGTGCATACTGGAGAAGTCGCCACAGTGAAAGCTTTTCAAAAACGACGACAAGAAACGCACAAGTTTGCAGTAATCGCTTCATTAAGGGTTTGTTTGATATACATTTAAAGTATAGTATTTCCCATTAAACTATTATCTTGATATTATTTGTATTCTATCTTGTTTCAGAATTCTTAAAGCGCATTTTTGCTGTTGAGTGTTTCGTAAACCACAAACTCGGCGGGTCTAAAAAAAGAACAAAATCTAGAGGAGTTAAGCTTTTACCAAAGGCAGCAATTATAAATGAAGCTTTCAGCACATTCACAATGTTGATATCCATAGTTTATTTTAATAAAGACGGGGAAAACCGCCCGTGTTCCTAACGATGCGTGCAACAACCACAAAGCTCAAGGTCTTCAGTGTTGACTCTGATTAACTTCATGGGTGGTTAACATTATGGGGAAATGAAAAACAGTGAATCAATGTAATGTGCTACTTGCAGGTTTGTTTACAAGGATGCATTCTTGCAACACACAAAGTAAAATTATGAAATGCAACGAGCAAAAACGATGCACAATTTATCCCGTGGAATCTTACCAGTTTTCTTGACCAAGTCACAAAGAGGTTGTAGAGCTCAGTGCTTTTTTTCAAGTTTTCAACTGTCTGGCTGTGTAAAATGGCGTCTGAAGCACCAGATAGTTTGACATGACATGCGCCCGATGCATAATCCTTGAAAAATCTTTTTTTTTTATAACGTACGATTTTGCTCGCATCGGCATTCAGATCTTGGCTCCTTGCATAGTTAGATAGTTTACACTCTGTGTGCCGCACACTAGCCAAGTTGGTTTTGTGGACCACCACTTTGTTCGTAGGAAGTAAATATCTCCGAAAAAGTCCCGGGACTTAATACAAACTTTTGGCTGGGATGAATCAAATTATTCTACTACCTTTTTTATTAGGGCCATTCCTAAATCCTGACCAAAAATACATTGAGGCTTGACAGTGAAAAATGACAGTGTTTTGTTTTTGGCTTGGTTGATTATGTGCAAGAACTATATACATACAGGTCAACAACAATGGCAAGCGCTGTGTTTAATGGGCACCTGATGCCCTTTTGTTAGAAGAAGCGTGTCACAATCCAACAATTTTGTTTATAGAGTCCAATTGTTATGCTGTGCGCGTGTGTTTATGTAAAATCATTACAGTTGTAACCCCCGCCCCTCCCACATAATCAGACTAATCACACCTTCATCTGCTTTTGTCAGGATTACCTGGACCTGGCAGCGTCCACTCCTGCTGATGCCCTGCTGTACGATGACGCGCTCTCTGAAGAGGACACACCACTTGTGGACTGTAATAACGCCCCTATCCCTCGAACCCTCCCCTCCACATGGATTGAAAACAAGCTCTATGGTAGAATCTCCCATGCATTTACTAGATTTTAGAACCAAGACACACAAGCTGTCTTTTTTTTTGGCAACTTCTGATTGGCTTTCCATAGTCAAGTGTGTGTGACTGTGATCTGGGCATGCCCTTCTCTACATATTCCTGACAATTTCATCGTAAATGAGAGGCTCAGTGACAAACAGTACTATGTGTTGTCTTGCATTCTGTTTTATTTGGACCTGCTTCTAATGTACAGGAAAACTCACCCAAAGAATTACAACCTTGTAAATACCAAATATTCTTTCTAATTTATGCAACACACCGCACTCTTCATCCGCATAATATTTGTACTTTTTTATAAAAATTTAAGTCCTCATTTGTTGAGACTAAAGTAAACCAGTAACATTTGAAACAGGTCCTCAATCACCACTTGTTGTTTTGAATTCCAGATTGTCTTAAATTTTCCTGACTTTTTCATGTGAAACTACTCATCTATAATCATACTATACTGTAGTAGTGAATGGCGAAACAGTAAGGCTTTTAGTGCAACTCTTTGGTGGTGGTGTTTAAAAGAAAATGCACTGGTTGCTGAGGCTGCAATATTTAATGCCTTGATATTTCACAAATAGATTACAATCTTAAATAATGATGACAGAACCATAGCTTGTTCAAAACTTGCAAGTTTTTTTTAACTTAATCAGGAGTCACAATTACTCGTCTCCCTTCATTCGCTCACATGATCACTCACCCCTGTTACTGTCAGCTAAATTCCCCAAAAAAACCCAGTTGTGTCACTACTGTATATAAATGTATCAAAAAAACGAATAGTTGAATCACTCAGTGACTAAATGAAATCCACTGAGTTTCACTGATTCTCGATTCCACAAAGATACGAGATTCGCTGACTCATCAGATGCCCAGTGAATACTCGAGTTTCACTAACTCATGAGCCGACAAAGACTTGAGTTTTGCTGACTTGCGGGTGCTCAAAAAACACTCAAGTTTTATTCGGTAACAAATTGACAAAGACTTAAGCGTCACTGACTCACAATGTGACAAAGATTTGAGTTTTACTGACTAACAAGTTGACAAAAACTTGCGTTTCAATGACACACAAGTTGACAAAAAGTCAAGTTTTACTGACTTACGGCTGCTCGACCAAGACTCAAATTTCACTGAGTTACGTGTTGAGAAGGGCTCAAGTTTTCTTGACATGTGAGTGCTGAATAAATACTCAAGTTTCACTGACTCACAGGTTGACAAACACGTAAGTCTTACTAACTTACGGGTGGTTGACAAAGACTTGAGTTTCACTGACTCAAGAGGGGACAAAAACTCAGGTTGCACTGACTCACTGGTGGTTGACAAAATACTTGAGTTTCACTGACTCGTCAACAAAAATTCAGGTTTCGCTGGATCATGTGTTGATATTGTCCTGAGTTTTCTTGGGTACTCAATGAATATTACATTTTTACTGACTCCAGAATTAACAAACATTTGAGTTATATTGACTTATGGGTGCTTGACCAAGACTCGGGTTTCACTGAGTCACGTGTTGAAAGTGGCTCTGTTTGATCTGACATGTGTGCTCAATGAATATTGCAGTTTCACTGACTCGCAAGTTGACGAAGATATGAGTGTCACTGACACACGAATGCTCAACAGATACTCAAGTCTCACTAACTCCCAAGTTGACAAAGACTTGAATTTTACTGACTAGGTGGTACTCGAAGAATTCTTGAGTTTCACTAACTGACACATTGAAAAGGACTTGGGTTTGACTAACTGATGGGTATACGGCAAAGACTAGAGTTTCACTGAGTCACAAGTACTTGACAAAAACTCTCAGGGAAACTAGTTGCAAATGTGTGGGTTTCTGCAAATGTGCTTTGTGACGAGTGACTCAAGTTCCTGATTCACTTAAAAGACCTATAAGAACTTGAGTCAGTAAAAGGAATCGAGTTTGCCATCACTTGTTGGTTCTCCTGCCACTACAGAGTTTGATTGAAAAGCCTTACTGTCTGCACGCTGCTTATCTTTCACTGAGTACAGAAAAAATGATGTGTTCTCATTTTTAGGCATGTCATACCCCAACTGGCCCGAGAAGAGCCCGGTACCGCTCAACAGACATGATGCCACTAATCCAGTCTTTACAAGATATGCCAATGATAGTGTTTATGCAAACTGGATGGCTTTGCCTTCACCTGCAAAAGCTGTGGACAAGCTTGATAGCTAGATGAAAACAACGCTGTAGAAAAGATGTGTTGGTAGATGTGTATATTTCTATAAAAGTGTATATACAACCTGATGCTAAAGTTGGTTCCCTTTTATTTCTGTTGCACGGGTAATAAAACTGGGGTCTCTGGCTGGATCAGCATAGACCATACTTACTTCATTCAGCTCTGTATGTTAATTATTACCTCATGGCCATGTTGTACCACTGCATGACTGTTGTACCAGATTGTATGTCAGTGTCAATGTCTTTTAAGTGCCTGTGCCGCTTCGACAATAGCCACCAAATATTAATGTGCTACTGTGAAGATCATGTTCCAGCCCAGGAATTAAAGGGGACTCCTTTACCATCATCTGCTGTAGACAGCTGGGATTGAGTGGACAAAAAATGTAAAGTTTCTAGTTTGGAGGACTGCGCTCCTGATAATGTCCAAAGACCAATGTTCTGTTCTATCCACAATATGTTTTAAAAACATTAATTCCAAACACAGACTTACTCTTTTGTTTGTTGTTGTTATTTTTAGTCATGAAATATATCGGTATATGAGTGCTTTTTGATGACTTAATGCAGCTAGTAGCTATTTATTTTTTCTGTTACTTCAATAGCAAAAACGTATGAGTGATTACGTGAACTAATGAGTGTTATCATTGCTACAGTATGTTTTTTTTATTTTATTTTAATATTATGTTACACATAAACAATACACATGTACATTATCTTCAGCCTATGTTTTGTAAATGGAAATAAATATCATTTTGGTCTACTTATTTAATGTTCACGATACCGTTTCAGTATTGGCCCAATATGCAAAAATCCATCCATCAATCCATTTTCAACCCCTTGTCCCTTTCGGGGTTGTGGGGGGGTACTGTTGCCTATCTCAGCTGTATTTGTTCCAAATAATTTAATCCTGATTGCATTCTGGCAAAGCATTTATTTTTAACCCTATAGGGGAGAAAGGTGGACCTTTTTAGTAATTGTTTGCGGTATATTTGGCCATATTTTTTGTTGTGTTTCTCCTTGATGTGTGATTTTTTTTCATGGTTATTTAAAGAAAGTCAATTTCCAATTTTTTTGCAGAACATAATTTTTCAAAGGACATAAAAGGATTTTCAATTTATATATCTGTTTAACTTTGTTTTCTCAAATTTCTCAATGAACTTCAGCTTAAAACAAACATACCAAAGAAGTAATGTTTAATATTATTATTATTGTAACCCTTTGAAGGCCTTTTGGTCAAATAATGTCCCGGTTGTCAAATAATGTAAATTTGCATCCATCCATCCATCCATCCATTTCCTACCGCTTGTCCTTTTTGTGGTAGCGGGGGGGTGCTGAAGCCTATCTCAGCTGCATTCGGTTGGAAGGCCATGTACACCCTGGACAAGTTGCCACCTAATCACAGGGCCAAAACAGATAGACAGACAACACTCATAACTTTAATTATTTAAACCTGTAACATTATCTGATTGGGCTTCACGGTGGGAGAGGGGTTAGTGCGTCTGCCTCACAATACGAAGGTCCTGCAGTCCTGGGTTCAATCCCAGGCTCGGGACCTTTCTGTGTGGAGTTTGCATGTTCTCCCCGTGAATGCGTGGGTTCCCTCCGGGTACTCCGGCTTCCTCCCACTTCCAAAGACATGCAGGTTGATTGGCAACACTAAATTGGCCCTAGTGTGTTAATGTGAATGTGAATGTTGTCTGTCTATCTGTGTTGGCCCTGTGATGAGGTGGCGACTTGTCCAGGGTGTACGCTGCCTTCCGCCCGATTGTAGCAGAGATAGGCGCCAGCGCCCCCCGCGACCGCAAAAGGGAATAAGCGATAGAAAATGGATGGATGGATGGCATTATCTGATCAAAATATCTTAAAAAGGGTCAACATTCTGAAAAAAACATTACAAATTTGATATTTTTGTTTAGGATTGGAACTTATAGAGACATTTGTGCAAAAAAATAAATAGGAATCCAAAATGTTTGTATGCCATTCAAAAACAGGACCTTTATGTTTTCCATCCATCCATTTCCCACCCCTTATTCCCTTAGAGGATGCGGGGAGCGCTGGTGCCTATCTCAGCTACAATGGGGCAGAAGGTGGTGTACACCCTGGAAAAGTCGCCACCTCATCACAGGGCCAACACAGATAGACAACACTCATAACTTCCATCCATCCATCATCTTCTGCTTATCCGAGGTCGGGTCGCGGGGGAAACAGCCTAAGCAGGGAAACCCAGACTTCCCTCTCCCCAGCCACTTCGTCTAGCTCTTCCCGGGGGATCCCGAGGCGTTCCCAGGGCAGCCGGGAGACATAGTCTTCCCAACGTGTCCTGGGTCTTCCCCGTGGCCTCCTACCGGTTGGACGTGCCCTAAACACCTCCCTAGGGAGGCGTTCGGGTGGCATCCTGACCAGATGCCCGAACCACCTCATCTGGCTCCTCTCGATGTGAAGGAGCAGCGGTTTTACTTTGAGCTCCTCCCGGATGGCAGAGCTTCTCACCCTATCTCTAAGGGAGAGCCCCGCCACACGGCGGAGGAAACTCATTTCGGCCGCTTGTACCCGTGATCTTATCCTTTCGGTCATGACCCAAAGCGCATGACCATAGGTGAGGATGGGGACGTAGATCGATCGGTAAATTGAGAGCTTTGCCTTCCGGCTCAGCTCTTTCTTTACCACAACGGATCGGTACAACGTCCGCATTACTGAAGACGCCGCACCGATCCGCCTGTCGATCTCACGATCCACTCTTCCCTCACTCGTGAACAAGACTCCTAGGTACTTGAACTCCTCCACTTGGGGCAGGGTCTCCTCCCCAGCCCGGAGATGGCATTCCACCCTTTTCCGGGCGAGAACCATGGACTCGGACTTAGAGGTGCTGATTCTCATTCCGGTCGCTTCACACTCGGCAGCGAACCGATCCAGCGAGAGCTGAAGATCCCGGTCAGATGAAGCCATCAGGACCACATCATCTGCAAAAAGCAGAGACCTAATCCTGCGGTTACCAAACCGGAACCCCTCAACGCCTCGACTGCGGCTAGAAATTCTGTCCAGAAAAGTTATGAACAGAATCGGTGACAAAGGACAGCGGAGTCCAACCCTCACTGGAAATGTGTTCGACTTACTGCCGGCAATGCGGACCAAGCTCTGGCACTGATCGTACAGGGAACGGACCGCCACAATAAGACAGTCCGATACCCCATACTCTCTGAGCACTCCCCACAGGACTTCCCGAGGGACACGGTAGAACGCCTTCTCCAAGTCCACAAAGCACATGTAGACTGGTTGGGCAAACTACCATGCACCCTCAAGAACCCTGCCGAGACTATAGAGCTGGTCCACAGTTCCACGACCAGGACGAAAACCACACTGTTCCTCCTGAATCCGAGGTTCGACTATCCGGCGTAGCCTCCTCTCCAGTACACCTGAATAAACCTTACCGAGAAGGCTGAGGAGTGTGATCCCACGATAGTTGGAACACACCCTCCGGTCCCCCTTCTTAAAGAGAGGAACCACCACCCCGGTCTGCCAATCCAGAGGTACCGCCCCGATGTCCACGCGATGCTGCAAAGTCTTGTCAACCAAGACAGCCCCACAGCATCCAGAGCCTTAAGGAACTCCGGGCGGGTCTCATCCACCCCCGGGGCCTTTCCACCGAGGAGCTTTTTAACTACCTCAGCGACCTCAGCCCCAGAAATAGGAGAGTCCACCACAGATTCCCCAGGCACTGCTTCCTCATAGGAAGACGTGTTGGTGGGATTGAGGAGGTCTTCGAAGTAGTCCTTCCACCTATCCACAACATCCGCAGTTGAGGTCAGCAGAACACCATCCGCACCATACACGGTGTTGATAGTGCACTGCTTCCCCTTCCTGAGGCGGCGGACGGTGGTCCAGAATCGCTTCGAAGCCGTCCAGAAGTCGTTTTCAATGGCTGCCCCGAACTCCTCCCATGTCCGAGTTTTTGCCTCCGCGACCGCTAAAGCTGCACACCACCTGGCCTATCGGTACCTGTCCACTGCCTCCGGAGTCCTATGAGCCAAAAGGACCCGATAGGACTCCTTCTTCAGCTTGACGGCATCCCTCACCGCTGGTGTCCACCAAGGGGTTTTAGGATTTCCGCCCCGACAGGCACCAACTACCTTGCCGCCACAGCTCCGATCTGCCGCCTCGACAATAGAGGTGCGGAACATGGTCCACTCGGACTCAATGTCCAGCACCTCCCTCGTGACATGTTCAAAGTTCTTCCGGAGGTGGGAATTGAAACTTTGTCTGACAGGAGACTCTGCCAGACGTTCCCAGCAGACCCTCACAATGCGTTTGGGCCTCCCAGGTCTGTCCGGCATCCTCCCCCACCATCGCAGTCAACTCACCACCAGGTGGTGATCAGTAGAAAGCTCCGCCCCTCTCTTCACCCGAGTGTCCAAAACATAAGGCCGCAAATCCGATGACACAACTACAAATTCGATCATGGAACTGCGGCCTAGGGTGTCCTGGTGCCAAGTGCACATATGGACACCCTTATGTTTGAACATGGTGTTTGTTATGGACAAACTGTGACGAGCACAAAAGTCCAATAACAAAACACCACTCGGGTTCAGATCCGGGCGGCCATTCTTCCCAATCACGCCTCTCCAGGTTTCACTGTCGTTGCCAACGTGAGCGTTGAAGTCTCCCAGTAGGACAAGGGAATCACCCGGGGGGAGCACTTTCCAGTACTCCCTAGAGTGTTCCCAAAAAGGGTGGGTACTCTGAACTGCTGTTTGGTGCATAAGCACAAACAACAGTCAGGACCCGTCCCTCCACCCGAAGACGGAGAGAGGCTACCCTTTCGTCCACCGGGTTGAACTCCAACGTACAGGCTTTGAGCCTGGGGGAAACAAGAATTGCCACCCCAGCCCGTCGCCTCTCACTGCCGGCAACGCCAGAGTGGAAGAGGGTCCAATCCCTCTCGAGAGAAGTGGTTCCAGAGCCCTTGCTGTGCGTCGAAGTGAGTCCGACTATATCCAGCCGGAATTTCTCGACTTCGCGCACTAACTCAGGCCCTTTCCCCCCCAGTGACGTGACGTTCCACGTCCCAAGAGCTAGCTTCTGTAGCCGAGGATCGGACCGCCAAGTGCCCTGCCTTTGGCTTCCGCCCAGCTCACATTGCACCCGACCTCTATGGCCCCGGCTATGGGTGGTGAGCCCATTGGAGGGGTGACCCACGTTGCCTCTTCGGGCCGTGCCCGGCCGGGCCCCATGGGAACAGGCCCGGCCACCAGGCGCTCGCCATCGTGCCCCACCTCCGGGCCTGGCTCCAAACGGGGACCCCGGTGACCCGCGTCCGGGCGAGGGAAATCTGGGTCCATGCTTTTTCTTCTTCATAAAGGTCTTCGAGCTGCTCTTTGTCTGATCCTTCACCTAGAACCTGTTTGCCTTGGGAGACCCTACCAGGGGGGCCGCCAAGTGCCCTGCCTTCGGCTTCCGCCCAGCTCACATTGCACCCGACCTCTATGGTCCCTGCTATGGGTGGTGAGCCCATTGGAGGGGTGACCCACGTTGCCTCTTCGGGCCGTGCCCGGCCGGGCCCCATGGGAACAGGCCCGGCCACCAGGCGCTCGCCATCGTACCCCACCTCCGGGCCTGGCTCCAGAGGGGGGCCCCGGTGACCCGCGTCCGGGCGAGGGAAATCTGGGTCCATGCTTTTTCTTCTTCATAAAGGTCTTCGAGCTGCTCTTTGTCTGATCCTTCACCTAGAACCTGTTTGCCTTGGGAGACCCTACCAGGGGGGCCGGACAACATAGCTCCTAGGATCATTGGGACACGCAAACTCCTCTAACACGATAACGTTGCAGCTCAGAGAGGAGCACTCATAACTTTAGTTATTTAAACCTCTAACATTATCTGATCCAAATATCTTAAAAAGGGTCAACATTCTGAAAAAAAACATTACAAATTTGATATTTTTATTTAGGATTAGAACTTATAAATACATTTGTGCAAAAAAAAAAAAAGGAATCATAAATGTTTGTATGCCCTTCAAAAACAGTACTTTTACGTTTTATTTCGCTTTTAAGATAATTCATATCAAATGTCCCCATATGGTTAGGATAGGTGCAAACATCCTCGTGGTTATGCTATTGTTAAAAATATAAGCCTTTTAGAAAATAAAACAAGTCCCTCTCCTTTAAGTAGTAGAACACATTCAAATTACAAATACAAACATTTTATTTAATTATAGGGTAGAATAAAAGCCAACAATTGGACCATACACCGAGCATCACCTCCCGACACATTACTACATTTGAAAATAAAAAGGCCAAATTTACAGTCAACGTGTTCTCTGACGTCAATCAGTAGCATCCCTCCTATTGGCTCGTTTGGACCGGAAGTGGATGGCAAGCCACTCTTTCCCCAGTGCTGAGTGCTCCGTGGCATTTTGCAACACAGCCGACCTGTCACTGTGTGTTTCACACCAAACTTCCAGCTTTAAGAGTCCGCGGCGAGGGACAAATGTACAATGAGGTGAGCCATTGTGTTTACACTACTTACCTGCCGAGCGCGACGTTTAACAGACAGAAAATAACTGGAAAACACTGAAGATAACACCGACCCGCTTAGCTAAAGGCACAACCGGGTCAACTTCCGGTTAAGACCGTTCAGAATAATGGTTGGCACTTGAATAGATTAAGAGTTCGCAGTAACTTTTTATGAAATATAGATGTTTAAAATGGTTATTTGTTGTCATTGGTCTGTGATCGGGCATTAACTTGCCTTTTGAAATACTCGGTAATTATCTTTAGAAAGGTACTGAACGACCACTTCGTATTGTTTTGCGTTTCCAAGGTAATGTTATGTAAATAAACAAGGGACATATTTAAAGGCCTACTGAAATGAGATTTTCTAATTAAAACGGGGACAGCAGGTCCATTCTATGTGTCATACTTGATCATTTCGCGATATTGCCATATTTTTGCTGAAAGGATTTAGTAGAGAACATCGACGATAAAGTTTGCAACTTTTGGTCGCTAATAAAAAAGCCCTGCCTTTACCGGAAGTATGTGCGCGTTGAGTTGCAAGGCTTCACACATATTCACATTGTTTATAATGGGAGCCACCAGCAGTAAGAGCAATTCGGACCGAGAAAGCGACAATTTCCCCATTAATTTGAGCGAGGATGAAAGATTCGTGAATTAGGATATTGATAGTGAAAGACTAGGACAAAAAAAAAAAAAGCGACTCCACCGGGCGGCTGCAGTGTGAGCGTTTCAGTTGTAATTACACACATTTACTAGGATAATTCTGGAAGATCCCTTATCTGCTTATTGTTTTCATAGTGTTTTAGTGAGATTGTAAAGACATACCTCGAGGTCGGATGGCTGCGGTGAACAAGCAGTGTCTCAGAGAGAAGTCGAGGAGCCAAGCTCACAGCTGCCTTTTTTGACAGCCGCTGCAGGACGACGAATAATCCAATGATGTCTCCGGTAAGATATATATCACAATTTTCCCATCCAAAACATGCTGGTTGACGTAGAGAAAACATGACCGCTATGTGTTAAAGCTTCACAACAAACAAAGAAACACCGGTCTTGGTGCTAAAGACAGCTGCAATCCACCGCTTTCCACCAACAGCATTGTTCTTTATAGTCTCCATTATTAAATGAACAAATTGCAAAAGATTCAGCAACACAGATGTCCAGAATACTGTGTTAATATGCGATTAAAGCATACGACTTTCAGCCGCTAGTGGTGCAGCGCTAATATTTCCTGACAGTCCGAGACGTCACGCGCACGCGTCATCATTCCGCGACCTTTTCAACAAGAAACTTGCAGGAAATTTAAAATTGCATTTTAGTAAACTAAAAAAGCCGTATTGGCTTGTGTTGCAATGTATATTTTATCATTGATATATAAACTATCAGACTGCGTGGTCGGTAGTAGTGGGTTTCAGTAGGCCTTTAACTACTGCTTGTTTGGTATAAAACTGACTTGTGTGAAAATATGTTTTTAAATTAAACACTAGATGACAACACTAATGGTTTACAAACGCTTGCAATAATGGTTTTAAACACTAAGGATGCTACAGAGACACTTATTTCATAACCCTGATACTAATATGATAATAAGGATAAGTTAGTGTTGGCATTGATACCAATACTACAATAAAGAGAATACTGAATACTAGAAGTGTGGGAAAAAATCGATTCGTATACGAATCGCGATTCTCACGTTGTGCGATTAAGAATCGATTCTCTTTTTTTTTTAAATAGATGTATTTTTTTAAATCATTTTTATTTGATCAATCCAACAAAACAATACACAGCAATACCATAACAATGCAATCCAATTCCAAAACCAAACCTGACCCAGCAACACTCAGAACTGCAATAAACAGAGCAATTGAGAGGAGACACAAACACGACACAGAACAAACCAAAAGTAGTGAAACAAAAATGAATATTATCAACAACAGTATCAATATTAGTAATAATATTAGCATAGCAGTAATTAAAAATCCATCATTGACATTATCATTAGACATTCATAAAAATAAAAAAAAAGAACAATAGTGTCACAGTGGCTTACACTTGCACCACATCTCATAAGCTTGACAACACACTGTGTCCAATATTTTCACAAAGATAAAATAAGTCATATTTTTGGTTTGTTCAATAGTTAAAACAAATTTACGTTATCGCAATCAGTTGATAAAATATTGTCCTTTATAATTATAAAAGCTTTTTTTTAAAAAATGTACTACTCTGCTAGCATGTCAGCAGACTGGGGTAGATCCTGCTGAAATCTTATGTATTGAATGAATACAGAATCATTTTGAATCGGAAAAATATCGTTTTTGAATCGAGAATCGCGTTGAATCGAAAAAATCAATATATTATCAAATCGTGACCCGAAGAATCGATATTGAATCGAATCGTGGGACACCCAAAGATTTGCAGCCCTACTAAATACACTAATACAGTACACATCTTTAATAAAGTTGATTCTAATTAAATGCTATTGAAAACAAAAGACGCTTATTCACTTCTTTCCTAACCTTGATACAAATGTGATGCTACTGATCAAACTGATGTAATAATATTGTCATGAGTATGACCTATTTGAAATGAAGAAAACAACAACTGAAGACACATCTTTCATAACATAACATTGTGTATGAATGTGTTGAATGTGTGGTTTTGTTTTGTTTTGTTGTTTTTCTATGCATGGTGCAATAACATTGGCAGCTGGTTGCATCTGCTCTGTGCACTTTCGATGTATTTTATCTACTTTGCTTTCTTTCATGTTTCCTTATTGTTTCCATACCAAGATTGCGCCGAATGGCCGCCACGGTACTGCGCTCTCGCATAATTGTTGCGTTTATATTTTCTTTATTTCTTACACTGAACAAAGAGAGCACAGTTTACCAAGTCAAATTCATTTTAGGTTGGCAAATAAAGCTAATTCTGATAATATTCGATTATGTATAAACTAATATGACGATTATAGATGTCATATGTTTGTTATAAAGAAAGTAGTAGAAACAAAATACTCTATTTTATCATCAAGCTGCAAAGAGGAATAAGAGAAGTTGTTGGTGTCCCTTAAAACACTGTGTCCTGCTGCTTTTCATTGTAGCCTTGAGATGGATTTACTGCTGTGAGGCTATGTGAAGAACGCATTAGACCTGTCAGGATAGACAGATGCATCACGCTGGTCTGGCGTTCATGAGATGAACTTTAAGTCACTGTTGGATACACTCCTGTTCGGTTACATCTAGAACATGTTTAGCAATGTTTGATAATGTTAGTTGATGTAGTAACACACACATTTGTGGAAGGTCATTTCCTTTTCCGACATGATTGCGCCCATAGCGTACAAGGCTTGATCTGTTGATTTTGGTGAACTTGAGAGTCTTGACCTCAGTGACCTCTCTGGAATGAAAAAGAGCAGGGTGTCCCAATGGCTGGGTCACAATCAAGTGACCTAGAGGCACTTCTAGGATTCAAGTGGAGGGCAAGAGTCCCTTAAGGTCGATGGCAACGGGTCGATTGCGAAGGGTGTATCAGTCGATCGCCAGGCATTAACAATTTACATGATGTAACATATTGTATCTGTATAAATGTTTGAAATAAATTAAAATCATAACCTAACCATAACCTATAAATGAAAGATCATCAATCTTTACTATGATGTCACTTTTGTCACTTGATTGAGAGTCACAGCACCCAAGGATTTTGTGAGAAGCCCGCTGGTTGCCGCAAGCTCAGTATGAAGAAGAAAAAACAATTGGCAAAGAAGCGACAACCACTTTTTATTTCAACACGGACTCAGTCTTCACAATATAAGTGCTACTACATCCCGCCTGCGTTTAGGGATATACTTGATAAATCGCGGGTTTGTTTCTGTGCGATATAGAAATTGACTATATCGTGATATTCGAGTACATGTTCTCACACAGTTGCTTTTAGCTGCGGGCATTACACTACAGGCTCTTCAATTCAGCAAAACTGTATTTATTAAACAGTTACTAAGCAGTGGCACAAACATTCACGTCATTTGAAAAACAGAAAGTGCAAGATTTTCAGAGACATTTAAAAACAAGCTATTAGTGCACTTTTGTGCATGATGTCGCTAAGATGAACTATCAAAACAATACTAAATTAAAGTGCACTTTTTGTACAGAACACCACTACAATAGTTAAAAACAAATAAAGTGCACTTTTGTACATGTTGTTACACAAGATATTTAAAAAACTGTCAAATAAAAATGAGCTGCATAATAGGAAATCAAACAGTGTATGTTCTTCGTTCTGTGGTTCTGCGTAAAGATTGATGATCTTTCATTTATAGGTTATGGTTAGGTTATGATTTTAATTTATTTCAAACATTTTTACAGATACAATATGTTACATCATGTAAATTGTTAATGCCTGGTGGGGGAGGATGCCGGACAGACCTGGGAGGCCCAAACGCATTGTGAGGGTCTGCTGGGAACGTCTGGCAGAGTTTCTTGTCAGAGAAAGTTTCAATTCCCACCTCCGGAAGAACTTCGAACATGTCACGAGGGAGGTGCTGGACATTGAGTCCGAGTGGACCATGTTCGGCACCTCTATTGTCGAGACGGCTGATCAGAGCTGTGGCCGCAAGGTAGTTGGTGCCTGTCGGGGCGGCAATCCTAAAACCCCTTGGTGGACACCAGCTGTGAGGGATGCCGTCAAGCTGAAGAAGGAGTCCTGTCGGGTCCTTTTGGCTCATAGGACTCCGGAGGCAGTGGACAGGTACCGACAGGCCAAGTTGCTGAGGCAAAATCTCGGACATGGGAGGAGTTCGGGGAAGCCATGGAAAACGACTTCCGGACGGCTTCGAAGCGATTCTGGACCACCGTCCACCGCCTCAGGAAGGGGAAGCAGTGCACTATCAACACCGTTTATGGTGCGGATGTTGTGGATAGGTGGGAGGACTACTTCGAAGACAATCCCACCAACACGTCTTCCTATGAGGAAGCAGTGCCTGGGGAATCTGTGGTGGACTCTCCTATTTCTGGGGCTGAGGTCGCTGAGGTAGTTAAAAAGCAAGGCCTCGGGGGTGGATGAGATCCGCCCGGAGTTCCTTAAGGCTCTGGATACTGTGGGGCTGTCTTGGTTGACAAGACTCTGCAGCATTGCGTGGACATCGGGGGCGGTACCTCTGGATTGGCAGACCGGGGTGGGTGGTGGTTCCTCTCTTTAAGAAGGGGGACCGGAGGGTGTTTTCCAACTATCATGGGATCACACTCCTCAGCCTTCCCGGTAAGGTTTATTCAGGTGTACTGGGGAGGAGGCTACGCCGGATAGTCGAACCTCGGATTCAGGAGGAACAGTGTAGTTTTCGTCCTGGTCGTGGAACTGTGGACCAGCTCTATAGTCTCGGCAGGGTTCTTGAGGGTGCATGGTAGTTTGCCCAACCAGTCTACATGTGCTTTGTGGACTTGGAGAAGGCATTCGACCGTGTCCCCCGGGAAGTCCTGTGGGGAGTGCTCAGAGAGTATGGGGTATCGGACTGTCTTATTGTGGCGGTCCGCTCCCTGTACGATCAGTGCAAGAGCTTGGTCCGCATTGCCGGCAGTAAGTCGAACACATTTCCAGTGAGGGTTGGACTCCACCAAGGCTGTCCTTTGTCACCGATTCTGTTCATAACTTTTATGGACAGAATTTCTAGGCGCAGTCAAGGCGTTGAGGGGTTCCGGTTTGGTGACCGCAGGATTAGGTCTCTGCTTTTTGCAGATGATGTGGTCCTGATGGCTTCATCTGACGGGGATCTTCAGCTCTCACTGGATCGGTTTGCAGCCGAGTGTGAAGCGACCGGAATGAGAATCAGCACCTCCAGGTCCGAGTCCATGGTTCTCGCCCGGAAAAGGGTGGAATGCCGTCTCCGGGTTGGGGAGGAGACCCTGTCCCAAGTGGAGGAGTTCAAGTACCTAGGAGTCTTGTTCACGAGTGAGGGAAGAGTGGATCGTGGTGAAGAAGGAGCTGAGCCGGAAGGCAAAGCTCTTAATTTACCGATCGATCTACGTCCCCATCCTCACCTATGGTCATGAGCTTTGGGTCATGACCGAAAGGATAAGATCACGGGTACAAGCGGCCGAAATGAGTTTCCTCCGCCGTGTGGCGGGGCTCTCCCTTAGAGATAGGGTGAGAAGCTCTGCCATCCGGGAGGAGCTCAAAGTAAAGCCGCTGTTCCTCCACATCGAGAGGAGCCAGATGAGGTGGTTCGGGTATCTGGTCAGGATGCCACCCGAACGCCTCCCTAGGGAGGTGTTTAGGGCACGTCCAACCGGTAGGAGGCCACGGGGAAGACCCAGGACACGTTGGGAAGACTATGTCTCCCGGCTGCCCTGGGAACGCCTCGGGATCCCCCGGGAAGAGCTAGACGAAGTGGCTGGGGAAAGGGAAGTCTGGGTTTCCCTGCTTAGGCTGTTGCCCCCGTGACCCGACCTCGGATAAGCGGAAGAAGATGGATGGATAAAGTATGGAAGCTGCTAAACATGCTTGTATTTTAATTAGATAGATAGATAGATAAATAGATAGATGGATGGATGGATAGACGGATGGACAGATAGTACTTTATTGATTCCTTCAGGAGAGCTCCTTCAGGAAAATTTAAATTCCATCAGCATTGTACAGCATTGAGATCAATTTAAAAAGTAAATAATGGGGGTATAAATGGAAACAAAATAGAAAAATATTACAATAAGAATAAAAATAAAAATCAACAACGGGAATAAAAATATAACAGTAAAATAATAATATAACAAGAGAAACTAGGCAGTAGTGAAGATGTTATGAAAAAGTATTGCACTGTTATTGTTTTGCATCCCCTGTCATCCTAGTACCCCCCTGGCCACCCTTAACACCTTAAACAAAAAATGCATAACACACATACAGTATATGTTGATATATATAGTCAAAGTTTCTGTTGTTTATCCATTACACAGTGCTCAATAACAGGGTAGAGCGGAATATACATTGGGTCAGGAAAAAATACAGGGGCTATTTCATCCCTACAAGCCTGTTTCGCAGGTTTACCTGTTTAACATGTGAAAACCTGTGAAACAGGCTTGTATGGATGAACTAGCCTCTGTATTTTCTTCCTGACCCAATGTATGTATGTTGATATACGTGTGTGGGCACACCTGCATTAGGATATTGTTTATTTATCTCCATCAGTGCAGGTTTGGGTGTATTTTCAAAGGTTTAGAGTGCAAAATTACAAGTCCGATATAATTTTAAAAAATTTGAAAATAGATGGAAGAGATTATGTACTCCTTAAGAGAAATAGTTTTCTAAAGATTTAAACCATTTATCATCACAGAAGTTGATTGTTCAAGTTACTGCTCGACTGCACTTCCTTTGATAGGCTCCAGCCCCACGCAACCCCGGAGGGGACAAGCAGTGGAAAATGGATGGATAGATGATTGGAGGCTCATCATATTATATCTTGAGGGGTCTACCATCCATCCATCCATCCATTTTCTACCGCTCGTACCATTCTGGGTCGCGGGGGGGTCGCTGGAGCCTATCTCAGCTGCATTCAGGCGGAAGGTGGGGTACACCCTGGACAAGTCGCCACCTCATCGCAGGGCCAACACAGATAGACAGACAACATTCACACTCACATTCACACACTAGGACCAATTTCGTGTTGTCAATCATCCTATCCCCAGGTTCATGTTTTTGGCGGTGGGAGGAAGCCGGAGTACCTGGAGGGAACTTACGTAGTCACGGGAAGAAATTGAGCATTAATCCGTGAAAGACAATGTTGGACTTATTTGTGCATCGGTTATTTAATTACTTGATTGGCATTAGCGAGTGTCATATTGCTGTGTGTAAGTTTAGTTTTTGCAGTTGATTTCCGGGTACAAATATTTAGCTGTCATCTTCAATTCATCTCTGTAGTTGTTTTAATGGTGTGACGTTTATATTCTGTCTCATTGTTTAGCTCAATTTCTCTGTTGTTCGGCAATGTCTGGTTTCAAACAATATTTAGCAATATCAAGATACAGCATGCATAGTTATTTAATATCCAGCCTTCAAGAGATTTATTAATGTTGTTTATTATTACCATTAATGATATTTTCTTGATGCTAATAGTTTTGGTTGGTTGGTGGAAATGTATTTCAAACATGTATGCAGTTTTAACATGATATATAATATTTTCTATTTGTCTTTACGACATGACCGAAAAGGAATAGCAAGAAGTCAAGCTTATTTGATCCTACCTCCTTTCCACTTAGTATCAGTTAGTTACACATATGTTCACTTCCTGTGATTCCTAAAGAAAAGCTTTCATAAGGGAGTTATGGAAATCATAAACATGCTTTTACAGTGTATTTCAATATCATACATACATTGACAAAGTAGTTCGTCATATTTCTGACTTGGCTCCACTCGACGTATGACAAGCTTAAATATATGGATCAACAAGCTTTCTCTGCAATTTTGTTTGTTTTAACGTATTTCACTTTATAATGTACTATTTTATAAACTTTGACCATATCTATTGGAAGCATTTCCACAGGCCACAACAATGCTTATTGGCATTTTTACTATGCTTTCAATTGACTTCAAGCAAGAATTATGCTGTGTTTGACCTCCATGTGCTCTATCCAAGGCGACAGCAACGGGGGTGGCGTTATGTGCGACCCAGTATTTCAGTGGTCTCTTAACTTAAGAGTGCTTTGAGAGCTGTCAATCAGAAGCGCTGTCCGTGTTTGGGAATCATTTTGGTGATTTAACTCCCAATTCCAAACCTTGATGCTGAATGCCCAGCTGGGAGCCAATGGGTCCCATGTTTATAGTCTTTCGTATGACTCTCCCGGGGTTTGAACTCACGACCTTCCAGTCTCAGGGCGGACACGCTAACCAATAGGCCATTGAACTGGTCGAATTAATTAATTCAACCGGAAGAGATGTTGGTTGCACTTTATTTTTCATAGTTTTGTTGTATTAACTTAATGTTGAAAAACAACAGCAAAGTCGCTGGTAAATCTACTGTTAAAATGTCGGTTACTGTACTTTTATGAGAGCAGAAAGTGTTTGTTCTTGTTAATTTAACATGAAGTATTGGTTGCACTTTATTCAAATAAGATGTGAATGCATTGGCCTTTAACTGTTGTTTGTATCCACAATTCCTTCATACCTAATTACCTTACAAGAAATAACAGGAATATAGGAAACTTCACCTGCAGTGTTCAGCATCCAGCATTGATTTTACAGCCACACTGGTTACATTTTTTTTTTGCTAAAAAGTTTCCCAACTGATTTCAACTCACCGAATAGTCACGGACCTTATTGTTTAAAATAAACTAATATTGCCCCTGAATCGTCTCGGCAACCTCAAATTTCGATTCAAACAAATAGTCGTTTAAACAAATTGTTACACCACACACGACAGTTGTAGTTCAAAAACCATAAAAAAATAGCTATTAAATTTATGTTAGAAGTTACTCGCAAGTTACTGAGTTTTTTGTTTTTTTTCACGCAACACTTATTTTAGATGACTACTTTTTACTTTGACCTGAGTCATATTACTCAGGAACAGTACTCTTATCTGAGTGCAATTTTTGGCTGCCCTACCCACCTCTGATTGTTTGTGTGCAACAGTTCAGTGCTTTTATTTTCAAAGAAAAGGAGTTAAACAGGAAGTTGCTCCCTGAATGTGTTTGTGTTTTGTGGCGGTCCTTTTTGCAGGACTGTTATGTCCTTTTAGTTTTGTTAACTTTGGAGGCATGCGGACTGTTCTGGGTTATGTAACTTGTGTAACTGGGGTCAGCCTGCTTGCGTCTGGCCAAGCAGGTGTAATAATTCCTCAGTTTCTCAAACCTTAACTTTATTTATCCTTAAGGTGTTCAGTCTTGTGAGGTGTAGTTAATAGTGCAATGTGTAAATCTTTTGTTTTTCCGCCCCTACCCCTTAAAGGTGACAATCGCATGGATTTGCATAGAAGTATTTTTTCAAGAGATGAAGTTGAAGACAATTTCAGACCGGATCATCAAGAAATGAGTGCGCCACACCTTTGTTGTAATTGCTGTGACTCTTTGTCGTCAGTGATGTGAAAAGTGGGTGTCAGAGAGCAAAGGAATGCAGAGTCGTCTGCTCCGGCTTGTATGAGAGCGTGATGCCCAGACGGGGTTTGCTCCTCCAGGGCCGGGTCCGCTGGTTCTTCCTGGGCTTCTTCCTGCTCCTGCTGCTGCTGCTCTTTGCCTTCCTGCTGGACTGCAACACTCCGGCTGATGGCAGCATTGTCATGCCGGGCCTAGCTGGGGACACTTACGGGAAAGAGCACTATCAGGCCATGCTGCAGGAGCAGGAGGAGCGCCACCTAAACCGTGCCGCCAGTCTGAAGCGGCAGATTGCGCAGCTCAAGCAGGAACTGCAGGAAATGAGCGAGAAGCTGAAGCTCCTGGAGAACAGGAAGGAGCTCCCCGGGGTGCAGGGACTATCTCAGAACAACGACCAAGAGCCGGGAGATCTACTGGATTTCCTGCACTCTCAAATTGAGAAGGCCGAGGTCCACACAGGCGCTCGCCTGCCCAACGAGTACGCTCTAGTGCCTTTTGAGAGCTTCACCTCTTCCAAGATTTATCAGCTGGAGATGGGACTGACGCGGCACCCGGAGGTGAAACCTGCTCGCAAAGATCGTAGAGACGAACTTGCCGAGGTTATCGAGGCCGCGCTGGATATAATCAACAACCCCGATGATGAGGACGGCGTGGAGGATGACATCCCAATGCAGAAGCAAACTTACGCAGAGAGTGATTTTAAAGAAGGTAACTGCCATGCAAACAGAACCAACTCGAATATTTGCATACCATCATTGAAAACTAACTAAACACGAGTGCATGTTAATCAATAACTCAATTTCCTTCTCAACATGAACTTCTCGAAAGGGACCTATAATGATTTTATGCCACATTCAAAAGACATCCCTGTGGTCTAGATAATGTATTGGATACGCTTCGGGGTAAATGTTGCTCCATAGTCACGTTTGAACAGGCTTTTCGAGTCTTTCTTCAAGGTGTCCGTTTGTGGAGTCGTCACCACAATGTTTTCTTTTCAAATAGGTTCTAAAATAAACCTAATAGTGTATATGTTCATCCATTAACTACACCTACACACTCGCTAATCAAGTCAGTCTCTGTATAAAAATGGCACTACATATCGCACGACAGTTTTATTAAGTAATACATTATCCTACCTTTATTTTCTGTTTCTAAATAACCATGTAAACCTTGTGATGTCATAACATAGCCAGACTGCAAAACCCTGCCTTCAGAGGCACTCAAAACCGCATGCAAGCTCACGCCAAAATGCATGAACATTTGATTTGAGGCTTTGGCATTATTTAACACGGATATCCAACGTTTAACAACATTTATAAGTCAGAATACACATTCAATTAACTTCAGTATTTCACACACATTCATAAATTTGTGGCAATATGTATTGTCATTCTGATACAAATTAGCATGTGGCACGATTTAAGTGAAAGACAGGAAGCAGTGCTGCACAATTAATCACATTTAAATCATGATCACTATTTGGGCTGCAATTAAATGAGGGTGATTGTCCGCTGCATATTGAATAAAGCACTTTGACAGCCGTCGTGGCAGAAAAGCAACAGCGGCTCGTCTCGTGAAGTGGCAGCCACCCACGCCAGAGGCCATTGTGTATGTGCACAGAGCTCCGTGAACACCTCGCCGGCTTCCCTTCTGCGGACTCTTGCTCAGTGTGCGTTAAAGACCACACCACTGTTCTTGAAGGGGTGGGCGCCTGCACAACATGCTGTTTTGCTTGTGTCCTTGGGAGTCCCACCAGCAAGACTAAAGGCTCGCCATCGTGCTAAATAGAGTCAGTAGACGTGCTCCCTTTTGAAATTCATGCACGCTCTGCTACTGCGCATGCGTATGAATCCTTGGGCCGCGTAAATGTAATTGCACGCTGAATAATGACTTTAATGTCAGTAAAATTGTTACTCTAAATAACGCTTTATTTTTGTATTTTGTCATTTAATATTAATGTTTCACACTATAAACTGTCAAATGTATAAATAGGTTGGTCAAGCTTAGGTCTCACAGGTCACCTGTGGAACATAACTGTTTTTGTTTTTTATTTGCCCCCCAAAAAAACATCAAAAATAGAAAGAGCTAAAAAGAGTTATGTACAAATAAACTGTTGAAAGGTTAATACCAATGAATAACAAAAAACACAGAATTGTCTTTAAATATATGGATAATGTTTGTTTAACTTACCGAGGATGTCGTGGTGGTTTGTGCAGCCCTTTGAGACACTAGTGATTTAGGGCTATATAAGTAAACATTGATTGATTGAACTTATCTGAGATTGTAGCTGAGATAGGCGCCAGCGCACCCCGTGACCCCAAAAGGGAATAAGCGGTAGAAGATGGATGGATGGATGACAATTTAATGGCCAATTACATGGCCACATTTTGTGGTTTACCTAACATAATAAACAATCGTGATTATTATAGCCACAATCGTGCAGCCCAGCCAGCGAGTGTTTCGTGCGTCCTGTCTTTTCTCGGTCAAATACTAAAGCGACCGCAAAAGCGACGCATTCGCCATTGGAGCAAGGAGACAGACATGCAGGACACCTGCACTAGTGTGTGCATCACGACTGTCATGAAAAGTGAGGCGTGGAAACGCCCAGAACAACTCCACAAGCGTGCAGGAGTCACGACTTACTTATGGAGTATATTGTGAATAAATTGAGAACAGGAAGTGAACAAAAAGTTTTAGCAACTGTTATGTAAAAGAAAAGGGGTAGGATTAAATAAGCTCTTCTTCTTCTTACTCCTTTTGAACATGTTGAAAAGGAAAACTGGAAATTGTGATTTGTCATGCTGTATGCTTGCATGTTCGAAATAAACTCAAACTCAACGACCTGCGATAGTGCCAAGAATGTCCAATGGCACATTTTACAAATAAAAAACAGACACAATGCACCATTAGAGCTCAAACGCATAATGTATCGTGAAACAATGACACTAATGATAGATTTGACTTTTTATATGACGTGCACAAGCCACGCAACAAACGCCCACAATCCTGAGGGGATCTGCATTTAAAACAATTCACTAATTAGCATGACTCATAATAGCCATAATTATCTATTAGCAACTTTTCAGGAGCAATACACAAAAGTGAGCAGATCCTTCACAGTTTATGAAGAACATGAAAGTTGTCATAAAAGCTGCACATTGACTACTCTTCCATCCAGTAAAGCGACTGCCACATGTTCACAGGCATTCACAGGACCGAGCGAGACAAAGGCTCACTTTATGAGCTTTTCTTCTCCAAAGTGGAATCCAGCACCTTCCGGCATGTGACGCTCTTCAGGCCTTTTGGACCGCTGATGAAAGTCAGGAGCACATCTGTAGAAACATCCGGAATGCTGATCAACATCATCTTGCCACTGGCGGGCAGAATGGAAACCTTCTCACAGTTCTTACAAAACTTCAGGTAATGTTAGTTTCTGGCACACCCAAACATTTTCTCGCCTAATTTAATCTGCACTCTTTTGTCTTTGTCCCCAAATGCTGCAACAACCTTTGTGTGTTTAGGAAGGTGTGCATACAGCAGGACAGGCAGGTTCATCTCACAGTTGTCTATTTTGGCCAAACAGACCTCAAGGAGGTGAACTTGTCTTTGGAGACCTTGTCAAGGTTTGCCCCTTTTTGCCTCCAACAACAAATGTTTGCTGTGGTTCTGATGCTTAACATATTGCAGAAACTAAAATCCAAGCTTGATTAAGTATCTGAAAAGAAGAGCAGAAATGCTTTTTTTTTTTTTACTAACAAAATTCAATTCTTGACAAGCTTTTCATCTTAGGTTTAAATCCTGAGAAATATTTCTTAAAGTAAGAGGGTGTGTTTTTATCCTTTTTTTCTTCTCTGTACTACATATTGTTAAAAATAAAATTGCTTCAGTATATAAATCCAATTTAAAAAAATAAATAACTGTATACAAAAAACATGCATCTTCCAAATAAACACAAATATTTACAAAATAAACACACATACAAAAACAAATGTTTCCGCTATCCATCCATCCATTTTTTACCACTTATTCCCTTAGGGGTCGCGGAGGGCGCTGGTGCCTCTCAACTACATTCAGGCAGAAGGCGGGGTATACTATAAAGATCTAAAAAATAAACACAAGTATTACAGAACAAACTCATTTACAAATAAAAAATAAGCACCGATATATACAAAAAAACAAATCAATAAAGTATAGTTACAAAATAACCACACATATATATTCAAAATAAAGATGTTTTTCCCACAGGACTGGAATGTATTTGTGGTGGTTTGTGGGAGGGACATAATTACACATAATTGCCATGTTTGCAAAAGCAAAACAAGCGTGTTTAGAACTACAAATGCAAGTCATTCTGTCGCTTCTTTTTTTAATACCACAAATTAAGAGTCACCTGAGAGTGATTGTTTTGTGTAATGTTCCTCGTTTTAGTTTTCCTTCTCCACAAAATGATTAATTGTTAATTTTGTTCCCTTTAATTAATACTTAGTTCCTAACAAAACCAATTATATTATTGCTAATATTTCCATGGTGTTAACTTCTGCATGTTTAGTGTTATTGGACTGTCTGGCAATGCCGAAATTATTGTGGCAGAATTTCATCAATGTTTAGACCCTGAGCATTTTACTATACCTATTTTAATCTAAAATGTTGCATCAATCAGATATAAATATTTTAAAAAATCATGAAACTTGTTATCCTTCCACATTTTCCTCCTAAATTGTGCACGGCACGCCCCTAAACTGTTCCAGCTGTCTCAGTGAAAGGTGCATTCATGACTCTCTTTGCATCGACTTTAAATTGTGAAGTGAAGGCGCGGACAGCGCGTGACATTAGGTGGTGTTACTTACGCGTACTTCTATGCCAAATTGTGTGAAGGTGTGTGTCTGCCTTTTTTTTTTTAATGAATATGCTCAAGTGAATGCAGTAATTGCAGACTATTTCACACTGTTTCATAAGTGTGCTATTAGGAAGCAGATTTACGATGTCCTCTATTGCGGTGGTCCCCAACCTTTTTGTACCTGCAGACCGGTCAACGCTTGAAAATTTGTCCCACGGACCGGAGGGGATTTCTTTTATTTTTTTTTCCATAAAGAAATACAATCATGTGTGCTTACGAACTGTATCCCTGCAGACTGTATTGATCTATATTGATATATAATGTATATTTTGTGTTTTGTATGTTGATTTCAAAAATAAAAAAATATTTTGTTTTTATTTTTTTATTTCTTGTGTGGCCAATCGACCGGTCCACGGCCCGGTGGTTGGGGACCACTGATCTATTGTACGTAGTTGCAACAACAAGCTGCACTCACACATTCCCAGGATAATTTATGGTTTCTGAGTGAGGCTGAACAGGTTGTTCTACATTTATAAAAATGCTAAATATATATTTTTTTCATTTCCAGTATACATCATGCTTAGATTTCAGTTTTTGCAGTAGTGTAGTAGAGATTTTACATCACATACTTTTGGGTTTTTTTTTGTCAGGGAGGACGATTTCCACAAATACACTCTAATCCCAGTCAACGAGGAGTTTTCCCGAGGTCGGGGGCTGGATATTGGAGCCGGCGCCTGGGACAAAGGGGACGTACTAATGTTTTTCTGCGATGTTGACGTCCATTTCACGCAGGATTTCCTCAATATGTGTCGTCTCCATACTGCTCCAAGTATGCTGTGGCTGTTTTTCATGTCATGAAATGTCTGGGTTTCTTTACATTTTCATAATGGCATATTTTTGTTTTCTAGATAAGAAAGTCTTTTATCCGGTGGTGTTCAGTCTGTACAATCCTGCCATAGTTCATGGAAATTTGGAGCTGGCTCCACCTATCGAACAACAGATGGTAAGCTAGAAATGCAATCAACCGGAGTTTAAGTACTTATTTGAAACACAAGATAACATATGTTTGATATAGGTTCACAAAAAGGATCATGGTTTTTGGAGAGATTTTGGCTTCGGAATGATGTGTCACTATCGCTCAGATTTCCTTAATATTGGTAAGCACTGATATTTATCACTTTATCATGAACATCCCTAAACATACTTTATCCCTCTCAGGCGGCTTTGACCTGGAAGTGAAAGGCTGGGGTGGGGAAGATGTCCACTTGTACAGGAAGTATCTTCGGAGCGACCTGATAGTGGTCCGGACTCCAGTGTCGGGTCTATTCCACCTGTGGCACGAGAAGAAGTGTGCGGACGAGCTGACTCCCGAGCAGTACCGCATGTGCATCCAGTCCAAAGCCATGAACGAGGCCTCTCACTCTCACATGGGGATGCTGGTGTTCCGTGAGGAGATCGAAGCTCACCTCCGCAAGCAGGCCTATGAGTCTCAGAACAAAGCCGAAGTGTGAGCAGCTCGCTGCGTCACAAAGCCTGTGACACGCCAGCACTACGAATGCACACATTTTTTTATATCCTTGTGCATTTGGCTGCACAGCTGTAGACAAATGAATGTACAAACAACTACAAAGCTCAGTGAGCCTGAGGACCAATCTGCTGAAGGGCACATTTATTACAGTCACTCTTTCCCAAAAAGATCAAACATTTTAGGACCATTAACTGCTGCTGCTGCTGAACCACATTCAAACTAATTCCAATCCCCCCATTATAAGCACTATTCAGTGTAATGAACAGCACGTGCAAATTCCTTTCAAATTCCAGCTAGACTTTTTGACATTGTCAAAAATTTAATTCAAAAATCTAATTCAGTTACTATTCTATTTATGTTTAAAACTTGTGAGGGGAAAAAGGGACCTTTTTGTTGTTTTTATGTATATCTATACAAGACATTCAGTCACTGTCTTAACAGAGAAACAATGTGATAAGTAGAAGGATTTGGTTTAAGCATGCAGAACTCCTAGCAGGTCTGCTGGTTCCAGGATTGTCTGAACAAGTGACACTATTTATTTACAGTTCTGGTAAATACATTTATTCATGTGAATTTAATACATTGATCTCATGTGCCTGCATGCTGATGTTCTGATAGCTGCGGACTCCTTAATTGTATGCCAGACGCCACGTTACAGCGGATCAATCAGTCGATTAGTCACTCGCTGAGGTTAAGAGGCGTAATCGTTGGAACTGAGATAATGTTTTTCAGGGTGGGTGAAGTGTATTTTTTGTCAAAAGTGCAGTCTCACCCTTCTGTGAATGTTACTGCAATATTAAAAGTGTTTGGTAAAAAAAAAACTGTCTGGTTCGGGTATTTAAGGTATATATCTCCCACTTAACACAAAGTGCAAGGAAATTATTAATTGGTCAATTTGACCACAGAATGCCCAGAAGGCTTCATGAACTGCTGCTACTTTATTCCTGTCTGTTGGTATTTGTATCTAACAACATACACTTGTTCCTTGTCCATCTCGATAATTTATACTATAAAAATGTGATCAATAAACGTGTTTAATCTACATAAATGCTCAACCTTTTCTTAATTTAAGACAAATGGTAAAATACAATTGTATTGTACATTTGCAAACAATAAATCACATGGTAGCAAGTAGAAGGGCAAAACTTGATCAACATAATCCAGGAAAACTGACATGAAATAAAGTTTTTGTTGTGCTAATGTACCACATGTTCTGGTTGGACCCCCATGCTCATGTAGATCTCCTTCAGGATAAGCAGAGCTGTGTCTTCAGATTGCCTACAAAATAAATGAAATGATGTATTAATAAAGGCAGCTTTTCCCAAAGGTCTGCACTTAGTGCTGCTGTTTTGCAGGGGGACAGGGACGGGTCCTCCCTAATTTGCATAATTGGCCATTCCGCATCTATATGTCATTTATTCCAAAAGGCTTTTAAATCAGAGACAAATCTTTGTCCTGTCAGGGGTGTGACGTTACATTCATCTCACCAGATGATAGACAATATTTTAACATTAATTTTAGGCTGGGACATGCGCAGTTGGGTAGTTGGGCCTAGATTTCCTGACTTAAGAAATCTACTACAACAAGATGTATGACTGGACATGTTGAATTATTCAAGGTCCAGTGGGATTGTTTTCTTGTGCTTTCTAATAAGATTAAAATAAATGTTCATTTTTATTTGGCTGAGCGATGAATGACCTAAACATGAGCTTTCACTGTTAAACTAATTTCCAAAAATATATATTTTTTTTAATTCTAAAAGTTCAAATAAAGTAATTATAATTAAAGGGGCTGTTTGCAACTTTCTCAGTCACATTTTTCAAAGCAAAAAATATAACAAAAACAGCATACCATTGGTGGTTTAACAGAACACATTTGTTCTACAATTGTATTGTATTTTTCACAATTACTAAGTTTATGCAATACATTTTTTTTACTGGCCCGAATAATATGATTGGTGTTTAAGGCGGTCACTCACACGGTCTCATCAATGTGCATGCAGAGCGAGCGCATCCACACATACAAAAATTGTCCAAGAGAAGCAACAAACAATTTGCGGTCATGTTTTGATAGAATATACATTCAATGACTGCCTACGCTAGCTATCCAAATTGCTTTTATTAGATAGCAACAACCAAAACTAATGTGCGTGCATGTGTTACGTATGGGCGTAGTTACGTCATAGCCGTAGCCGAAAGAGGGCGGTATATACTGTGCAAATACTTTGGAAAGTTGACGCCTTTTCGACATCTTGTTGTTTGCAAACAACCCTTTAATTGTCTTTTTTGAGCAGTATCAGTGATTCAGTTGTTTATTTTTATTTTTGGGCTGCTCCAGTGTGCGTCATGCTAAGAAACAATCAAGTGTGTCTAATGCTTTTCTGTCTCGTCTTGTCATCCATGATTGACATTTAGCTTCTGCTTGGACATACACATGGCTGTGGAACTCAACTGAAGGAACGCGTCCGTGCGTCTAGAATACCTGAGCGGGGGAGTCACGCCGCTGACATGTGGAACGCGTTTATCTCCGTTTGCTGGTTCTTTGTAACGAGCGTAACACTACCATATATACTGTCAGCTAACATGTAACGCCAAATCCTTTTGTGGCAGTCAAAATGTATGTGTTGTGGACACCACAAAAACATATGTATGGGAAACAGTGAAAGGTGGCATTGAAGAGAAATATTACTTATTATATTATTAGAAAAGTGAAAGCATAGAATGACAAGTACCAGTAGCAGAGATGACTCTGAAGAGCAAAGAGGTACTCATTGAAACTCTCAATGGGTTTCTCCTGCAGGACAAAGTCAATACGATTTCCTCCATTCAGCATCCCGATCCTCACTTGAGGTTCCTCCTCTTTTTGGGGCTCAGGCATTTCTAGAGTTTTTTGCTCAGAAACTAAACAAAAAATGACACCTTATAAAAACACAACACATACAGATCATCACTCTCATGTGCTGGATGAGAAAGCTCACATTTTTGTGCCCTCTTCTCCTGCTCTTCGATCTGATTGGCCACAATTGCCAGCTCAGCCTGAAGTTGAGCAGACGACGTGTGGGCGCGAGCGAAGTCGTTGAGTGTCTGCCAGGCGCTCCTGAGCGAGCTGATGAAACCGTGTTTCAGGTCCGAGCCCATCCTGGAGAGTGACTCCTTCAGCTCTGTAACACAACACATATTTGGCAACAACGATGTTATTCAAAGACGCATTTGAATACAAACCCAGACAAATATTTTGGAAAATTTGGGACGTTTTTGTACCAAGGTGCAGCCTTTTTCTTCCTTTGTGATGTGGTATCAGAACAGGCTTCAATTCCAAGTCCGGTATGATCATGGGCTCCATCCTGTATGCAACAGGGTCCAACTGAAGGAGGGGAGAGACACTCGTCAATCTTGAAGGTGGCGCAATCGTTTAATTTTTTTCAATTTTTGTTTCTATTACATTCCCTCAATGTCAAATAAAAATGATTGAGACAACATTCAAATAAATGTAATAAAATCAAAATGTAAAGTAGCACAAAAAGTATAAACTTAAATCTACCTAATATCTGCCACCCTGTCACACAAATACACGTTCAATGTTCACTGTTCAACTCAAAAGACTATTAAGGACATATTTCTATTTTATAACTTACAAAAATAAAACATTAAAAAACAGCTTAAGCAAAGTCATTTATTTTAATTATTCAATAATTGATAATAATAAAAAGTGTGAGATTGGTAGGTTGTGAGTTCAAACCCCGGCCGAGTCATATCAAAGACTATAAAAATGAGACCCTATTCTATTCCATGCAGAAGCCCTCCTCCACACCATTTCCTCTACAAAGGTGTCGTCTCCCCGTCGACATGTACTTTCATATAGAGTAAACTGACAGATATAAATTAGAACGATACGCTACTGTGTAATAGAAATGGCAATAGCGAAGGACTTTAGCATGCATGTTCATATACGAGCCAGTCTGCCCCACAAAAGAAGTAAGAGAAAAATACGGAACTTATTCACTCCAACCGAATAAAAATGGCAGACTTGCACAAAGCTCTTAGGGAGCTCTACCATATTTAAGACATCCGCTGATGTAAATAAGGCAAAATATGTAATTTAAAGCCTAAAATTCCCAATAACTCGTTTGGAGCAAATTAGGAAAAAGGCAAGATTGTTTTATAAATGTCTACCATGTTTCCATGGTTTGATTTCATATTTGCAGGACCAAAATACACAAAAAGAGGTACTAACAGGTAAAAAAAAGTAGTTTTTGCATAATACGACCCCTTTAAATAACATTGAGTCCTAAAAGATATCAAATGTCAAATAAAAGGTCAATGCTATGTTACATGTTTATTTCACTTGTAGTTTATATGTATTTTGTTGCATGGTTAACAATAAATATTCTCTTTTAAATGTGTTTTGTGTTCATATGTTTGGCTGTCTGGAATACAATAATTATATTTCTTGTAGGAAAAATGTAATTCGGCTTCTTGTGATTTGTCTTCGTCAGACCTTTTGGAACAGGTGACGAACGAAAACCGACATACCGCTGTATTTAAATAAAAATTGTCATTATGACAGTAAAACTGTCAAAACTTAAAAGTGGAATGCCATTTTGGCCAGTGTTGACAATTATTATTTCAAGCATTAATATTCAGTGATCAGTCAGTCAGTAAACGTGATCGAGACTAAAAAAAAGAAATACTGGTGTGATACAATTAAATTAGTCAAAAATAACCAGTTAACTCACGTGATTAATCACAGAAGATTAACCATGCACATAGATTAATCACGCAATTTATTTTGACCATACATCCTGCTTTACCTTAACCACTGATGGTTACCTGGGTTGTCATACGATCTGCAATCAGGTAAATGCATATTTCATGCAAAGATAAGTGAGGAGACTCTGACTAGTGTATTCACTGGTAAATTCACTCCAAATTCACCCTGGTAGGACTTCAGATGAAACTGTTATCACGGGGGCGGTGGTTGGGCCTAGATTCTCTTTATATTATGCAAGCTAGTAAATAACCTGTGATTAATGATAATTAATCAAAATTCAAATATGTGATTAATATGATTTTTTTAAATTATCATTTGACAGCAGTAAAATAAACGTTTCAAAAGCATGGCTTTACCATTGTGAAAAATAAAATACAATAAGTATTCATGTTATAAATGATAAAAATATATATAGTGTAATTTCAGGACTATAAGCCACTACTTTTTCCCTATGCTTTGAATCCCGGTGCGGCTAATTTATGCATTTTCTGGGTTCACAAGCTTCAAATGCTGCCAATAAATTTTAGGCTCGTCTCGGTGGATCATAAAATTAGTCACATTAAATCAAACACAATCATTCAATCAGCAGTTTAGAACGTTATGGACTTACCCTCATCATGGAAAAGAAACAACTAAATGCACACGACGCAACTCCAAAGCTGAAAATGATCGAGCCAGCCATTGAAAAAGTAAACAGCCACCACACGGAACGGAAATCTACCCCCCACTAACGGGTCTTGGCCATTGTAAAAGAAAACAGCCGCCGCACAGAACGGAAATCCACCACCACTAATGGGGTCTGAAAAGGCCGGACCAGTGCACAACAATGACGACAAGCTTGCAGGAAGTGGAGAAGGACAAATACCCCGCTCAATGATTTCTCCAGTGGGTTACTGTATGTTGTGTTACAAACACTGTCTTTTGTTACATTTGTGAATGAACAAAAGCGCCTGTGTAAATATTTCATGTTTCAATGTGTCCACCTGGAGGTGATAGACATGGGGCGCCAATATATGTACAAAATTAAATTTGTCCAGAAATTACATTGGTGTGACTTATGTGTATTCCATATTCTGGGATTTACGTAGATAAGCATGCGTTTAAATCATGAAATCATGACAATTACCGGATGGTAAATATTGAAGAATCCTTTGCACGTTGGAAGCTGATAGCTCTCGTCAATCTTCTCAAGACCTCTGACGGTCAAGAACATTCCAATTGGAGAACCCAGGGCAAAGAAATTCACTGGATGGAAGTCCAGATTGTGGTAGACCACAGACACCTACAAAGCAAAACATGCTCAGTGGACACTTAATGAGCAGTGACATACTGAGCAACATGACATACCTGCCCAGTGCCAACTTCAAAGTAGTTGTAGTCCACATGGATGGAGGAGACACCCACAGGTAACTTTTTCACACTGGGATCAGGAAGCGTTTCACCACCGTGTGGGGGCTCCAAAACTTGACTGGCTGCCTGGACCTGCATTTTTTTCTCCTGAGCCGCTGCCTATGTACACAACAGCAGGTCAGACATCGCTGCGAAAGAATGATTTATTTATTTTTTTACTGACGTACCTGTATAGCCACTCTTTCCTTGACAAATTTGGCGATCTTTTTCCGAGGGCCAAGTGGATTCCCATCTCCCTTCAAATCCTCAACTGTACACATGAGCTAAAGGAACATGTAAGTCAAGTCAGCATTATTATTGGTTTTGGTTTAATTTATTTCGAAGATGTAAACATTTAAAATATGATACATCATATAATGATTATGTATGTTAATTTCTCTTTACATGTTTGAAAAGGATTAGGAAGAAGCACATCTTATTCAATCCTACCCCTTTTTTTTAATTCATAGCAATTACTAACACATTTGTTCGCTTCTGTTCTTAACTTGTAATTGTAACAACATTTACACAAATCAATACAACAGTTCTAATGTTTACCAAAAATATTCGTCCATGAATGTGTAAACACTTGTAGTTTGAAAGAGCCTCTTTAATTGGATCACATTAGTACATTGTTTGACATATTTGCATAATCCATTCCATAATTTAATTTCACATACTGATGAACTAAAGGTCTTAAGTGTTGCACGTACATATAAATGTTTTAAATTAAATATTCCTCAGAGATTATATCGGTTATAGTTTGCTTTGTGCATAAATTTAGCTGTTTGTAAATGCACCAAATCATTAAGTTTAAGTATTTTGCAGTCAATAAAGGGTTTGTATGTACTCGATAACCTATCTTATGTATTATTCCAACTGATATTTTTTGTAACATGGTTAGTGAATGAAGTGAACTTTTGTAATTTTTTACCCATATTTCTACACAATTACGCAAATACGGCAACACTGGCGTGCAGTAAAAAGTGTGCAGTGATTTTTGTTCCAGAACATATTAAAAAAAATAATGAACCAATCAGGATCGCTGGGTGGGATTACGGTACATAGATGTGATGTAGTGCCGAAGGGACTGTTTGATTCAAACAACAATAACGACACAGAGCAAGGAGTCGTGTGCTGACATTGATTCTGCTTTTGCAACTGTTTTGCGACATCGATCAAATATTAATTATTTAAAAGATGAACAAAGTACGGTTTTGAAGTCATTTATTGGTGGCAAGGAGGTTTTGGCTCTTCTTCTGACCAGGTTTGGATTACCCAGCGTCCCTATCATCTGCGTCACGGGTTGATTTCGATCCGAGTGGTTGAAGTAGCACGTCAACGGAAAAGTAGTTTGTACAATCACGTACAATGATTTTTTTACAAGGCCCCGCCTTCTGAAATACATCTCCTATTGAGAACTCCCAGATCCTTGTGCGGAGCTCAGCATACAACAAGGACCTGGTGAGAGTCAGGTTAATTATGCATTATTCAATTTAGAAATATCCCTTGCCACCTTGTGTTGTATATTTCGTATATGCGATTTCCAGTTTATTTTATCATTACATCCAAATGTGGATTTCTTTCAACATTTTAATGTCTACTTTGTCTATTTGTGTTTGACTTTCTCATTAATCACTATCATAATAATCATTAAGCATTGCTGTAGAAGACCACTTACAAATGATTCGATGTCAATCTTTTCCTCATCAAAGGTGCTCTTGTACTCAGACAGGCCAAGATGTTCCAGCACAGCAGAAAGGTCCTCCAACTCTTCTCCCTCTTCTTTTGGCTCCTCCTCCACAGCTGGAGGGGTGACAGCCTGTGGAACTGCTACCTAATTTTAGGAGGCAAAGTTTAAAACAGATCAGCATTTGCAGTACATCCATGGTATTATGCACTTGACTTGTTAATAAGTAATTTCAGTCGTCAATATAGTGTTTCCCACAATTGTAAACTGCAATTTGGGTTGAGGTGGGAGCCTGTAGATCAGGGGTAGGGAACCTATGGCTCTAGAGCCAGATGTGGCTCTTTTGATGACTGCATCTGGCTCTCAGATAAATCTTAGCTGACATTGCTTAACAACGATAAGTAATTAATAATTACGCTCAAAATATAAATAACGTTCAAAATACTAAACATTCTCATGCATTTTAATCCATTCATCCGTTTTCTACCGCACCTGTTCAAGAAGTTGCATTAATTGTAGAATTATTTTATTTATTACTGGTTTACTATTTACTATTACTATTTATTAATAGCTTCAGAATAACAATGTTATAAAAAGAATAAGAGACTTATTATACTCTAAAAATGTTGATCTTACTTAAAATGCACACATTTAGTTGTATTCAGTGTTTAAAAATGTTATACGGCTCTCACGGAAATACATTTTAAAATATTGGCTTTCATGGCTCTCTCAGCAAAAAGGTTCCCGAACCCTGCTGTAGATGATGTAATCATCTAATTTTTTTAATAGGCCATAACACATTGGTTCAAAAAAACATGGAAAGCAAAAAAAAAGTGTTTAGAAATACAAATACACTTTCTTCTGTCTGTTCTTTTTGTGTGTGTTTTCGAGTCATACATGTGTCAATTTATCTTTGGGCAGACCAGATGCTCATAAAAGGTGTGAAGAAGCAGCGTTATGCAATCTACTGTAAAAAGTTGTAGTAACAAGCTGCATTAAGAGACAGTCGAATTATAATGCGTTAATAAGCAAGAGCAGGTAGCACTGAACCTATTTGTGGCCACATATATAATGATAACATTATCAATGTTTTTCTTTATATTAATAACAATGATAATAAATGGATGTATAAGAAACTCCGCAATATAAAATTATACAATCATGTATATTACCTGTTTGCTGTCTCCATTCACAGTGTGTATAGAGGGAGTGGTTGTATCAGTCTTTTGATTTGACAACAGGTCAAATAGAATAAGGGATCCTGCAAGAAAGATGATTTATTCTAAAAGTAAAAAATGTATAGCTAAAACAAATGCAGTTGCTGATGTCCAAACCAGTAGTATCACGGATCATTATATGTTAACTAATACATATTATAGGAACATGGTGTTTCTAAAATGACTGAAATGTGTGTGTGTCGAAGGTGGTTTGGATGAGGAGGGTGTGTGCTACTCGTAAAGATGTAATTGTCTAAATTGCATAATTGGCCATGATATATTTGCAAAAAGTGAGTCAGATATGTGACAAACAAAACAACCATGTTAATAAGTACAAATACATTTCCATTGTTGCTTCTTTTTGCTGTTTTTTTCATATGTCACAAGAAATTGTCGCGGACCAGACACAGCAGCACCTGGAGTTCGTTAAGGAAAGCGACACGTTTTTTCATGTCAGAGTTTTCAATAGGCCCCACTAAATTTGTCACTAGTCCTTTATTGAAAAATTGTATCAAGAGCTGTCTGATAACTCAACAGTCCATTTGTCCTGCTTTGTCTTCTTTTACCCTGACAGACCAGGGGCCTCGTGTACAAAGCTTGCGTACGCACAAAAACCTGCCGTATGTCCTTTTCACAGTCAAGTTTAGATGCATCAAAACTGACGACATGGATATGTGTGCTGCCTAGCGGCAACTTTATAGCTGCCGTACGCACTTAAGTATGTATTAATGCACACACATGGAGGGGCGGATGTACATTCATCTTCTTGACTTTCTTTCTTCCTGATGTTTTTTAGCCTTCGTGCTGTTTTCTGTAGCAGGAGAAAGAAGCACCTCCTACTGAGAACTAATTTGGCCCCATGTGACATTCTAAGTGACGTGGCTACTTTCAATATAATTTGAGTATTTATTAGGGGGCATGGTCAGGGCTGGCCCAGCCACACACGTTGGCGGTCGATTTCAAGTAAATTGCGATGTAACAAAGAAATGTGCTTGGATTTATGCAAGACAACACTTTCATACATCTGAATTTGATCATGTGTCCATATTTAGTAGGAAAGCCACACAACTCTCTGTACATGAGGGCCCAGGTGCAAAATAATGTGTGTATGAGAGAGGACCAATAGGGTCTACTTGTGGCGGTCCAAATGTATTTGTGATGGGCTACTCATAAATAAATTAATGTGTTGGAAATGTAGTGGTTAGCAAGTCAGCCTTACAGTACGGAACTTGGGGTTTCGAATGTGGCGTTTGCATATTCTACACAGGCTTCCTCCCACATCCCAAAAAAAATATGTTCAAAGGAGAGTCAAAATTGTTCTCAGGTGTAAATGCCTCCTTGTCTATAATAGTGTTTTTTTAAAGTAGTACATTACCTAAACTGTGTCCAGCCACAGATATTGCCCCTTTGTAATCCGGGTTTCTCTTCAAAAACAGGGTGTGTAGTCTGTTAATCTCTGAGGCAACTGTGTCCATGATGGTCTGGCAGTACGTAGGACTGTTGTAGAACAGCACATCTAACAAGGTCTCATTTGTAAAGTGACGTAAACGTCCTGTGCTGGGTAAAGTGATTTTCTTGATTCTCCTGCACAGAGAAAAAATGTATTTGTTTGATATTCTCACTTTTGTGTAATGTGTAATCTTCCCCAGCCGGTGGGAACCATCTTCTCCTCACCTGTCCACCCCTGTGGCATCTCCATGTAGAGCCGTGTGCCACTGGACAGGCAGGAACTCCACCCGGCTGATGGCGTGATCATCCAATGATTTCTTAAAGTGACTTTGCAGCAGCTTCAGTGACACAGTGCGGAAGTCGTCCACTAAAAGTTAAGTACAATAAATTGTGTACATTATGTTCATTGCATATAATTGAGGCTTCACAATTATTGTGTCTTTTTACTCACCACACTCAACCATGCTCCTAAACCTAAGGTCACATACAGGACCAATACCATGAACCATGAACACGAGATGGTCCACCTTGGAGAGCTCACCTGAAAAAAGTGCAGGGGGTTAGTTATGGGGTCTATAAAAAATAATAAAAAATCAGGTACTAAAAAGTGTTATTGATGTCAAGTGATGAGGATGGTGGACACAACACATTTTAAAAGCATCAGCTCAAATAAGAGATTTCTGTGAGCTATAATTCAGGTTTACAAAAAAAGGATAATCCCTTCCAAATTGATGCTTAAATGAGTGTCAACTGTGTATAGTGGAAATAGACTACCATCAGGGACTTCATCATGGTCATCGTCGATCCCTCTCTTCACCACTCTGGGCCTGGTCTGTCCGTCCTGAGTTGTCCCCCACTCATCAGGCATGGAAGAGGGTTGAAATTGCACAATCACCTAACAACAAGGCAAATAAGGAACAATCCACATTTGGATAACATCATCCAAATGTCAAAGGTCACATTCAGGCCCTGTTTAAACACATGTGAAATACATTTTTATTTCCCTCAATTCAAAGAGCGAAGATATGAAGGGATTTTATTTTTTTATTGTTTACTCAGAATTTGGTCATATCTTTGGCCTCCAGACATTAAGCAACCATTGACTGTAATTATTTGTAACCTAGTATAAAATATTATGGTTATGTTTAAAATTATGTTACTTTCTTCAAACGTATAAAAATGTTCTGGACATCATCATAAAAGGTACCTCCGAATACATTTTAGAAGGAAAACAAGAGTTTTTCATATACTAGCCGCACCAGATTATAATCCGCATATATACACTGTTATGTTGTAAAATGAGATATTGACATGGACAGATTTTGTAAATGTTTTCAAACAGTGCCTGTAACACGGCAGTGAAATGGCTGATTAAAAAAAAACAGAAAAGTAATTGATGCCTTTATTCATCCTATGAGATGGATAAGATTGTTCTCCTTTTTTTAAAAAGGTTCAATATGTTTGTCAGGATTCTTCTTCCTTGTACTTTGTAAACACTTTGGGTATGAACAGTTTCTTAAAGTAGATTATGTTAGCACATTATTTGATTTATTCGCTTAACCCATTCCATAATTTAGTCATTAGCAAAGAAAAATCCATTGGTAAGCCGCTCCTTTGAACAAGTCGCAGGGTTCAAAGTTTAGGAAAAAAAGTTGCGGTTTATAGTCTGGAAAATATGGTAATATGCATTTGACTAATTTCAAATCTGATGTGGGTGTGTATAAAGACAAAACCGTAATCTGTCCCAATACAAATATTTCTATATTGAATTACATTTATTGAGAAATAAACATGAGTAATTTCAATCACAGTTTAGAAAATCTAAACAAGGATCTGAGGGAGGTAAAAAAAATTTTTTGAGGAATTGAAAAATAACAGCCTGGGTGCAAGGGGGCACTTTTGAAATTAAGAGACTTCACCAATTTTAAGATGCTTTGGAAGGCATTTCCTACATAGAAAATGTTACTAATGGTTTGTATCTATTAAAGGCTATAATCTGAAAACCACACCTATTTTTCATGACTGTACCACATCACCAATAGTTTTGTTGAGAAAATATCTTTACCATATAATTGTTAGCCATTCTAAGAATGTACGAAATCCATAGTTTGTCATCAGTTCATTGTTTTTGTTGAGAAAATATATTCACTGTATCAATAAAAGCCATTCCAAATTCGTACAACATCCACACTTTATTTTATTAATTCAATGATAGGTCTGGTTTGAGAATATATCTTCACAACATCAATAAAAATCATTTCATTAATGCATGAAATATGATGGCTGTATTTGATAACAGATAGTGTAATTGTAAAAACTCAAATATTTTTTTGAATTAGTAAGTCACTTATTAAATAGATTGAATGGATGTAAGAGTGCATTAATGGTATCAGCTGTTTAATTATAACAGGAAGCTTTTTATTACATTTACTTTTAATAAATGTATGACTGTACTGTAACGGTGGCAGCAATATGAAGGAGGCAGACTGACGGTGCACAAGTTACCTTTTTATTTGTTTTCATAAAACTAGGATTGTATAGCTAACAGCCAGGAGTGTGACACACACTCAACCTTTTTTCAGTGATGTACCCCTTGTGAACATTTTTTAATTCAAGTACCCCCTAATCAGAGCAAAGCATTTTTGGTTGAAAAAAAGAGATAAAAAAGTAAAATAAAGCACTATGTCATCAGTTTCTGATTTATTCAACTGTAAACTTGCTCATTTTTAGTGGTCTTTCTTGAACTATTTAGAAAAAAAGATATAAAAATAATTACAGACTTGTTTAAAAATAAACAGGTTTTTATAAATTATAAATAAAGATTTCTACACATAGAAGTAATCTTCAAATTAAATTGCCCTCTTTGGGGATTGCAATAGAGATCCATCTGGATTCATGAACTTAATTTTAAACATTTCTTCACAAAAAAAGAAACCTTTAACATCAATATTTATGGAACATGTCCACAAAAAATCTAGCTGTCAACACTGAATATTGCATTGTTGCATTTCTTTTCACAGTTTATGAACTTACATTCATATTTTGTTGAAGTATTGTGCAATAAATATATTCATAAAGGATTTTTTAATCGTTGCTATTTTTAGAATATTTTAGAAAAATCTCACGTGTCCCTTGGCATACCTTTAAAGTACCCCCGTTTGAGAACCACTGCTCTAGTAGTCCTAGTTTCTTCTTTGCTCCCAGACTAAGTCTAACACTGCAGCAAGCCCGGCGCTGCCATCTGCAGCCAACACTGGGTAACTACAGTTCACTACACAATATTCCCATCACTACAATACCGAAAGGTGCCATAATAACAAGTTCATGTCTAGTCATCATTAAATGGCCCTGATATGTCAAAATGCATTACGAAATCATGTTATTTTCGAATACCTTAAAACTGATAACGGTAGGTCAGCCAGGATAAGCTCATTTCAAAATTAGAATAACAGCCCCGAAATATTGTTATTATTTTCTTTTTGATGTCCCGCCCTCTACCGTTTAACCAATTAGAAAGTCTGTGAGTGTGTCACATCCATGTTGCCAGTTACGCACAGCCACCTTCGTCTTTCTACTGCCACTGGTAAAGTTACTAAACATGTCAGACTTTAGTAAACCTAAAAGGCATTGTTATGATTCTCAACTTATTCATGACAAAGCGAGGAACAAAACAAGGATTTGTATCGTGGATGCCTTTGAAAGATGGAGACGAATGAAGTCAGAGAACATTCATCTGACGCCAAACATGCTCATTTCCTACTTGATAGGTAAGTAAGGCATTTACATTTTCTTATTACATGTAATAAATGGAAATTGACATTTTGTATGTAAACTATATTGTCCAATACAGTCTATGATTTTGTCTGACAAAGCTAGTATGTTTGTGCAACGAATGCTTAGGAGCGAAGCACCATCCAACTAATGTAGCTCAGCATGCTAGCCCGGTCAATGACACATTGACTTATAGGCTAACGAGGGAAATATATGCCCGTTAGCCTGTATGTCGATGTCTCGTCCAACTGACAGGGCAAAATATATTTTCCACAAATAAAACCGATGTGGATATTGGTAGTGTCAATACCGATTTCGTTCTCAATATGCTGATACGATTAGGAAATGCGTTACAACATTAGCTCGGCTAATTGCAGTTTCTGGTAATATGTACATCAGGCACATATGTGCTTGGCACAATATAATGCATTACATGCAATGATTTTCTAGTGTGTGTATTGACATGGTAGTAAGCTATATGATTTATGCGTAACGAGGTTTTTGTGCAACGTGGGTTGTCTCATAGAATCACACTTTGCACTGAAAGATGGTGATGTGCGTACATGGAAGAGAATGCACTGCGTCAGGTTGGATGCAACATGGAGTTATGCGGAACGAAATGTGGCGGTAATTTTACTGTTGGCCTTGGCTTGCCATCAAAGTAGGCCTATGCCATATATCCATCCATCCATTTTCTACTGCTTGTCCCTTTCGGGGTTGCGGGGGGGTCGCTGGAGCCATATATAATATACAATATATTATTATATATAATTATTTCGATGGTGTTGCCTGCGGTCAAACTACACATTTTAGCAGGGTAATGCCAACCATCTGTCCCGACTCCCGACAAAAATATTGCTGCGTAACTTCACAAATACATTTGGCTAATTGACATCAGTAAATTGTGGCATAATTATGTAGTGAACCACCTTGCAAGAAGCATAAACAAGAGAAACCTACAGCATAGGACTCGTCGATTGCCATTTGAAGTTCCTTAGAGTAGGATTTGGATACGTATTTGTAAACCTTAGTCTGGAGAGTGGAACGGGACTACGGAATTTTGACTGTGATTGCAGTACCATTTCTGGCCACATTACTACATATGGCACCTTTAAAACAGTGCTTTTTAAGCAACTTTTGCCATGTAGCACTGGCTCTAGTACAAGTTAAAGGGTTTAGTTTCTTAAATCATGATTAAAATTATGAGACATAACTACTGGTCAACAGCAATATATTGTTGAAACAGGACAAGTGTCACAGCACTCATGTTTGCCACAAGGGTATATCTCCTGCTTTTCCCCATTTACGGACTACTTTCATATTCTTTACCACCTCACTAATTAACCTATACTATAACGCAGTCCAAACTTGACATTCTTTTTAACATTCAAAGCATTCACTCTTTCATTTTTCATCGCTTCACACGCAGGCTAGCCTAATCTAGCTTAATTTTAGGCTATGACTTCAACAGAATGATAAAATAATTTTACACAGTGTGGACACAACAGCTAGTGCGGGCTACAATAGGCCTAAGCATGGCCAGCGTTGCTAGTTTTGAGTCCAAGCAGCCAACTAGCCACGATGCACCGGCAAGCGTGAACAAGTCAGTTAGTAAAGCTATACTCGGCTGTATTCTCGTCTGTACTCAGCCTGCTAGCATAGTTTCTCTAAGCGGCCAGTTAACCACGGTACGCCGGAGAGCGGCTGAATTAGCGGGTTTATACGAAAATCTAAAAAAATTATCACTTTGGCTAGAAAAATAGCGGAACTTCACTAAATAGACATTTGGGATGACTAATATAAGCACTTTCCAAATTTTAAAAACCAACGCCAAAGTAGATATAACTTTCAAGACATGTAAAAGCTTGAGGACCCTTATCAATTGGACTGAGGTTTACAGTACCTTTGGGTTGTGCATGACTATGGTTTCTCCAGATGGGAACTCCAGTCTACGGTGCCATTGGTTAGTAGACACAGCTTTCTTATATTCTGCCTGTGGATATGACAACGATATGAATCACACTTAGAATGTACGTTGATGAGGGAATAAACAAATGAATATAAAATAAATATGTGTAGTCAGGAAACAAACCTCTAGCTTGTCACTAAATTCCTCAGAGTAAGGAATAAATCGACTATCCGTGTCCCCTTTGTAAAACCAAGTGCAGCGCCGCACTTCTGTGGGATCCTCCTCCCAGTAAATTGCTGAGCGCATGCGGTCGTACAGGTGCACATCAAAACGGCCACCATCTGTACGGACAATCACATTTTCTGGGTCTGGTTGAACTGCAGGGGGAAAAAAAACACAAAAAATGTTAAATCTCCTTTGTTTATAACAATTTATTAGCTGAAAAAATATTTATAAATACCAGAATTATATGTCTCCTCAAGCTGGAGGGAGTCAATTATGCTGAAAGGAAGCCACACACTTCTTAACTCTACTAACTTGCAGTAGAACCAGTGAGGCTGAACAGGTTCATAAACATTGTAATTGTGCTGTAGACTCATGCCAGCAGGTACGAGCGCACCGGCAGGGTTAGCTGGCGGGGGAGGAGCATGAATGTGAGTGGAAGGAGCCTAAGATGAGGAAAAGAGAATGCTTAATGATAACTACATTCATTTAAAGTATATTCCTGGTATTACATAAACGTTATGTTTACCTTTGTGAACATGTGGAATGATTCCGGCCCCGGATTGACAGAATAGGGATTCTGATGTGATGGCTGGCTTGGTGGAAGGACCTCAGGAGCTGCAATATACGGACTCGCTTTGCTGCTGGTGGGAGTGTGTCGATAAGGATTATGACTATGTTGCGGCATTTGCGGAGGAGGCGGGGTCATCGTGCCAGGGGAAGGAGTATGCCGTCCCATTGGGCTCTGATTCACTGTACTGCCAAATGCAGGAGGAGCGTTGTTTAACTGTGAGATTGGAGGTGGTGGCAGTGCCATGTTAATGCTGCTAGGAACAGATCCAGTGATGGTTGTCATTGATGCGCCTGCCAGTGATAGTGGTGGACATTGTGGTTGGCCAATAGACGCAAACGGGTCGCTGCTGGATACTGGGTTGGAGAAGTAGTTGAAGGTAGAGGGAGCTGGCGCATTTTCAGCAGTCTGACCCAAGAAGCTGTCTTCCTCGCCGACATCAGTAGAATCCTCTGAAGAAAATTCAGAAAGCCCATTTTACAACCACCAACTTGCTTATCTAAGGCTTCACATAAAATACGACAAGTATTATAGTTGAATGTGACTCACAGTTTTTTTTTTTAAACTGATTGATTGAAACTTTTATTAGTAGATTGCACAGTACAGTACACATATTCCGTACTATTGACCACTAAATGGTAACACCCGAATAAGTTTTTCATCCTGTTTAAGTCGGCGTCCACGTTGATCAATTCATGGTAGTCGACATACAGTGGGGCAAAAACGTATTTAGTCAGCCACCGATTGTGCAAGTTTTTCCACTTAATAGGATGACGGAGGTCTGTAATTTCCATCATATGTACACTTCAACTGTGAGAGACAGAATGTGAAAAGAAAATCCAGGAATTCACATTGTAGGATTTTTTAAGAATTTATTTGTAAATTATGGTGGAAAATAAGTATTTGGTCAACCATTCAAAGCTTTTACTGATGGAAGGAGGTTTGGGCTCAAAATCTCACGATACATGGCCCCATTCATTCTTTCCTTAACACGGATGAATCGTCCTGTCCCCTTAGCTGAAAAACAGCCCCAAAGCATGATGTTTCCACCCTCATGCTTCACAGTAGGTGTGGTGTTCTTGTGATGCAACTCAGTATTCTTCTTCCTCCAAACACGACAAGTAGAGTTTATACTAAAAAGTTATATTTTGGTTTCATCTGACCACATGACATTCTCCCAATCCTCTGCTGTATCATCCATGTATCCATTCTGGTATAAACTCAACTCGTCGTGTTTGGAGGAAGAAGAATACTGAGTTGCATCCCAAGAACACCAGACCTACTGTGAAGCATGGGGCTGGAAACATCATGCTTTGGGGCTGTTTTTCTGCTAATGGGACAGGACGATTGATCCGTGTTAAGGAAAGAATGAATGGGGCCATGTATCGTGAGATTTTGAGCCAAAACCTCCTTTCATCAGTGAGAGTTTTGAATGGTTGACCAAATACTTATTTCCCACCATAATTTACAAATAAATTCTTTAAAATTCCTACAATGTGAATTCCTGGATTTTTTTTTCACATTCTGTCTCACAGTTGAAGTGTACCTATGATGAAAATTACAGACCTCTGTCATCATTTTAAGTGGGAGAACTTGCACAATCGGTGGCTGACTAAATACTTTTTTGCCCCACTGTGGTTCAGGTCGGTGATGACACATTATACAGCAGAACATCAACACACTCGCCATTTTAAAACACAATGAAACCTCCTAACAAGTAATAATAACACAACAGCTAATGTACACGCATTGTATTAAGTCTGACTAAATGACTGCAGGTTTGGGTAATTAAACTATTTACACCGGCCTAGCACTCCATTGGAATATATAGCTGACATCCCACAGGAAGTCAGCTAACTCGCTAGCTTGCATGCTAACGTTTACGGTTCCACTGTCGGTATGTCTTAATTCTCACCTCCTGACAGCACCGCCGAACCAGAGGCTTGACTCACTGGCATGAAAGGCAAATTGAATGTGAACTCCGGACCGGCGTTCAATAACAAATTTGCGCTCGTATTGGGAACATTATTGTTTTTTCTATCTGCCATTTTCCTTTAAAACTACACGTAGCCACTACAGGAGCAAACAGGCAGGCAGTATACGAATGATGCGTTCAAAGTATGCTGGGAGGAAATAGGTCTTCTTAAAATAAACACATAATTATCAGTTGAAAAGTATTGTAAATGTTGATTTGATAATTGCTTTCATTTGAGTGTGATTTTTAAAAATTGCCAATCACAAGAAAATGTGATGGATATTTGGCTTTGACGGAAAAATTAAACTTGAAAAAAAAACCCTCTCGAGTGTCATAGATGATTGCTGAATTCGGAGGTGCCTGGAACGCAGCATCCTCAAAGCGGATATCGGATTTGCACTGATTTCTACATCATATACTCAGACACTTAGACAGATACATCCACCTCTTGTGTAGTTTACAGATCTACTAAACCTGCACAGGTCAAATGAACACAGCATTTTGGTTGCCAAAAAAAATACAAATCGCTACTCTACTGCCACCTATAGACAGGAGGTTGTCATTGCTCAGTTCTAGTTTTAAGTTTTACATGCCCGATGCGTAATAAGAATCATTTAAATTATATATGCCTCTAAATAGTGAAACTCGTGTTAACACAACAAAACGCATACAACGTACAAAACTGAACTAAACGCAAAAAAAAAAACTCGTTATAACTCCACCTACGGTAGGTCCAGAAATTTAAAAGAAGCCCACCCCTGCCTTAGCGTGATGACGCTTGTTTCCCGCCCTGGCTTTTCTGCCATTCTGTCATAGGTAACAAGTAACTATTGTTTTCCACACATTTTATATACAGCCGTCATTTTTGAGCACATTATGCCTTCCACAAACGACTGGATAAATAACCCTCTGGGCGTTGTCGAAGAGTTGTTTGGTAAGAAACTCACCGGAACTTACTTCACGATACACCAGGAGCTCTAAGCGTGGGTCTCACTATAGCGTGATGGTTCGTCGAGTTCTCCTGACACAGCAAACAACTACTTTTGTGTGATATTTTGTATATAACCTACCTCATATTCGCCTACAGAATCATTGGTTTATATTTCGTGGTATCAACAAATTAAGTTTTGACGATCATCCGCTCACTGGACTGTACATATATGTACAGATTGATTGAAATTTTTATTAATAGATTGCACAATACACTACGTATTCCGTACAATTGACCACTAAATGGTAACACCCGAATAAGTTTTTCAACTTGTTTAAGTCGGGGTCCCCGTTAAACAATTCATGGTACAAATATATACTATCAGCATAATACAGTCTTCACACAAGTTAATCATCATTGTAGAAATTAAAAGAGCAAATAAAACCAAATTTCTAGGTATAATGATTGTTTAAAAATTGAACTGGAAATCTCATGTAAAAAACATACAACATAAAGTAGCAAGAAACACGTCAATAATGAATCAAGCTAAATATGTTCTAGGCAAAAAATAACTTCATATTCTCTACTGCTCATTAGTGTTACCATATCTGAGTTACTGTGTAGAAATATGGGGAAATAATTACAAAAGTACACTTCATTCACTAACAGTGTTACAAAAAAGATCAGTTAGAATAATACATAATGTTGGAAATAGAGAACATACAAACAATTTATTTATTGAATCAAAGATACTGAAATTCCACGACATAGTGGATTTGCATACAGCTAAAATTATACACAAAGCAAACTACAACCTGCTTCCCAAGAATATACAACAATTTTTCTCAACAAAAGAGGAGAAATATAATCTTAGAGAAAAATGTAACTTAAAACATTTGTACGCGCGTACAACACTTAAGACCTTCAGTATATCAGTATGTGGAATGAAATTATGGAATGGATTAAGCAAAGCAATCAAACAATGTACTAATATGATCCACTTCAAGAAACTCTTCAAACTTCAATCAATCAATCAAACAATGTTTATTTATATAGCCCCAAATCACAAATGTCTCAAAGGACTGCACAAATCATTACGACTACAACATCCTCGGAAGAACCCACAAAAGGGCAAGGAAAACTCACACCCAGGGGGCAGGGAGAATTCACATTCAGTGGGACGCCAGTGACAATGCTGACTATGAGAAACCTTGGAGAGGACCTCAGATGTGGGCAACCCCCCCCCTCTAGGGGACCGAAAGCAATGGATGTCGAGCGGGTCTAACATGATACTGTGAAAGTTCAATCCATAGTGGCTCCAAGACAGCAGTGAGAGTCCCGTCCACAGGAAACCATCTCAAGCGGATCAGCAGCGTAGAGATGTCCCCAACCGATACAGGCGAGCGGTCCATCCTGGGTCCCGACGAGCGGTCCATCCTGGGTCTCGACTCTGGACAGTCAGTACTTCATCCATGGTCATCGGACCGGACCCCCTCCACAAGGGAGGGGGGGACATAGGAGAAAGAAAAGAAGCGGCAGATCAACTGGTCTAAAAAGGAGGTCTATTTAAAGGCTAGAGTATACAGATGAGTTTTAAGGTGAGACTTAAATGCTTCTACTGAGGTAGCATCTCGAACTGTTACCGGGAGGGCATTCCAGAGTACTGGAGCCCGAACGGAAAACGCTCTATAGCCCGCAGACTTTTTTTGAGCTCTAGGAATCACTAATAAGCCGGAGTCTTTTGAACGCAGATTTCTTGCCGGGACATACGGTACAATACAATCGGCAAGATAGGCTGGAGCTAGACCGTGTAGTATTTTATACGTAAGTAGTAAAACCTTAAAGTCACATCTTAAGTGCACAGGAAGCCAGTGCAGGTGAGCCAGTACAGGCGTAATATGATCAAACTTTCTTGTTCTTGTCAAAAGTCTAGCAGCCGCATTTTGTACCAACTGTAATCTTTTAATGCTAGACATGGGGAGACCCGAAAATAATACGTTACAGTAATCGAGACGAGACGTAACAAACGCATGGATAATGATCTCGGCGTCTTTAGTGGACAAAATGGAGCGAATTTTAGCGATATTACGGAGATGAAAGAAGGCCGTTTTAGTAACGCTTTTAATGTGTGACTCAAAGGAGAGAGTTGGGTCGAAGATAATACCCAGATTTTTTACAGAGTCACCTTGTTTTATTATTTGGTTGTCAAATGTTAAAGTTGTATTATTAAATAGAGGTCGGTGTCTAGCAGGACCGATAATCAGCATTTCCGTTTTTTTGGCATTAAGTTGCAAAAAGTTAGCGGACATCCATTGTTTAATTTCATTAAGACACGCTTCCAACTGACTACAGTCCGGCGTGTTGGTCAGCTTTAGGGGCATGTAGAGTTGGGTGTCATCAGCATAACAGTGAAAGCTAATACCGTATTTGCGTATGACGTCACCTAGCGGCAGCATGTAGATGCTGAAGAGTACAGGGCCAAGGACCGAACCCTGGGGAACTCCACACGTTACCTTAACATAGTCCGAGGTCACACTGTTATAGGAGACGCACTGCATCCTATCAGTAAGATAAGAGTTAAACCATGACAGGGCTGAGTCTGACATACCAATTCGTATTTTGATACGCTCTAATAAAATATTATGATCGACGGTATCGAAAGCAGCGCTAAGATCGAGGAGCAGCAACATAGATGACGCTTCAAGTGTTTACAAAGTACAAAAAAGAAGAATCATGATAAACATTCTGAATTTATTCACCCATTCATTCTTTCATTCTCAAAATAATCTTACTTATCTCATTGTATGGAATAAAACTTCAACAATTATTTATTTATTTATTTTTATTTAATTACTTATGGAGTATATTGTGAAGACATTGAGAACAGGAAGTGAACAAAAGTTTTAGCAACTGTTATGTAAAAGAAAAGTGGTCGGATTAAATAAGCTCTGCTTCTTCCTACTCCTTTTCAAACATGTTGAAAAGAGAAACTGGAAATGGTGATGTATCATGTTGTATGCTTGCATGTTCGAAATAAACTAATACTCATTCTCATAGTATATACCTTGAATTATTTACATTATTTACAATGCGGGGGGTGGGATGAGGAGCTTTCGTTGATATCAGTACTTCAGTCATCAACAGTTGCATCAACAGAGAAATGGACATTGAAACAGTGTAGGTCTTACTTAGTAGGATATGTACAGCCAGCAGAGAACATGTTGAGTTCAGATACCATGAGAGCAAGTAAATACATTAGAAATACATTTGATTATTTACCTTAGGTTATTTACAATCTGGGGAGATGGGATGTGAATGGGGGAGGGTATTATTAGTTGAAGTTGCCTGGAGGTGTTGTTTTAGAGCGGTTTTGAAGGAATATAGAGATGCCCTTACTTTTACACCTGTTGAGAGTGCATTCCACATTGATGTGGCATAGAAAAAGAATGAGTTAAGACCTTTATTAGATCGGAATCTGGGCTTAACGTGGTTTGTGGAGCTCCCCCTGGTGTTGTGGTCATGGCTGTCATTTACGTTATGGAAGTAGTTTGACATGTACTTCGGTATCAGGGAGGTGTAGCGGATTTTATAGACTAAGCTCAGTGCAAGTTGTTTGACTCTGTCCTCCACCCTGAGCCAGCCCACTTTGGAGAAGCTGGTCAGAGTGAGGTGTGATCTGGGGTGGAGGTCTAAAAGTAACCGGACAAGCTTATTCTGGGATGTTTGGAGTCTAGATTTTAGGGTTTTGGAGGTGCTGGATTACCAGGAGGTGCAAGCGTAATCGAAAAAGGGTTGAATGAGAGTTCCTGCTAGAATCTTCAAGGTGATTTTGTTGACCAGAGAGGAGATTCTGTAGAGGAATCTCATTCTTTGGTTGACCTTTTTGATTACCTTGGTTACCATTTTATCACAGGAAAGAGTGGCCCCTAGAATGGAACCTAGGTAGGTGATCTCATCTTTCCTGGTGATAAGAATGTCACCCACTTTTATAGTGAAGTCACTGACTTTCTTACGGTTGATGTGGGACCCAAATAGGATGGATTCCGTTTTACCTAAGTGTATGGATAGCTTGTTGTCAGCTAGCCAGGTGCAAATATTAAGGCAGTGGTTCTCAAATGGGGTACGCGTACCCCTGGTGGTACTTGAAGATATGCCAAGGGGTACGTGAGATTTAAAAAAAATATTCTAAAATATAGCAACAATTGAAAAATCATTTATCAATATATTTATTGAATAATTATTCAACAAAATATGAATGTAAGTTCATAAACTGGGAAAAAAAATGCAACAATGCAATATTCAGTGTTGACAGATGGATTTTTTCTGGACATGTTCCATAAATATTGATGTTAAAGATTTCTTTTTTTGTGAAGAAATGTTTAAAATTAAGTTCATGAATCCAGATGGATCTCTATTACAATCCCCAAAGAGGGCACTTTAAGTTGATGATTACTTCTATGTATAGAAATCTTTATTTATAATTGAATCACTTTTTTATTTTTCAACAAGTTTTTAGTTATTTTTATCTTTTTTTCCCCAAATAGTTAAGAAAGACCACTACAAATAAGCAATATTTTGCGCTGTTATAAAATTTAATAAATTAAAAACTGATTACATAGTGCTGTATTTTACCTGTTTATCTCTTTTTTTCAACCAAAAATGCTTTGCTCTGATTAGGGGGTACTTGAATTAAAAAAATGTTCACAGGGGGTACATCACTGAAAAAAGGTTGAGAACCACTGTATTAAGGAGTTCAGCACTGAGGATTCAGTCAGTACATACATGTGTATGATGCATTCACGGAACCATCAAATTGTCATTTCAGCATTTATAATACTTATTGTCTACCGACACTTTTTATTTCGTTTTACATGTGAATACTGTCAACGAGACAACACAGCGTGGTTATTGCAATTAAATATCAGATGCATTATGATAAATGTTAATGTACCTGTGTGTGATGATGAAAAACAGTGCTTTGTATCCATTCATTTTTTTTATACCGCTTGTCATCAGGGTTACAAACCTAGTCCATCTCATTTTCTTTTAATCAATCACAGGGTACATGTAGACCAGGGGTGTCAAACTCATTTTAGATCAGGAGCCACATGGAGAAAAATCTGCTCCCAAGTGGGCCGGCCTGGTAAAATCACGGCACGATAACTTAAAAACAAATACAACTTCATATTGTTTTCTTTGTTTAAAAATATAACAGGCACATTCTGAACATGTACAAATCCTCCATCCATTTTGTACCGCCTATTCCCTTTGGGGTTTCGGGGGGCGCTGGTGCCTATCTCAGCTACAATCGGGCGGAAGGGGGGTTACACCCTGGACAAGTCGCCACCTCATCGCAGAGCCAACACAGATAGACAGACAACATTCGCACTCACAATCACACACTAGGGCCAATTTAGTGTTGCCAATCAACCTATTCCCAGGTGCATGTCTTTGGAAGTGGGAGGAAGCCGGAGTGCCTGGAGGGAACCCACATATTCATGGGGAGAACATGCAAACTCCACAAATCATAATGTTGTTTATTTTATTTACACTTACATGTTGCGGTTAATAGTGCTTTATCTTTATTTGTTGTTATTTATACTTTCTGAATAAATTATGTAATAATGTTCATCAGTTAACTCATTGGTGGTAATTTTCAATCTATCAAGGTAAAAAAATAATTTCAAAATCAAATTACAAGATGTTATATAGTTTGCTAATTTTCCTCGACTGGTGCACTATCATGTAGTTTATTTATTTTTTACATATGTAGCATAATCTACAAAGATACAAAGAATTGCTATTGCGACATCTAATGGACACATTTAGAAAAGCAGTTTCTTTCATTCAAACATTTTTATCCCACGTGCCGGACAAAACCTGTTCGCGGGCCTGATCCAGCCCGCGGGCCGTACGTTTGACAACCTTGATGAAGACAAAGAACCATTAAGAGAACATGCAAACTCCACACAGAGATGCTCAACATGAGATTCCAACCCAGATCTGTAGACTGTAAGGCTGACTTGCTAACCACAAGTCCGCAATGGCAACTAAAAATGAATATATTTATTGTTTTTTGCTGATATTGCAGCTGCATCTCAAAACAACCCAAATTCTGGATGGGAAGCAAAACTGGTGGAATTCTTCAAAGATCATCTGAAAGAAAAGGATGCTCACTCATGGGTATAACTATTGTTTTTACTCTTCTGTGCCTTTTTTAGTTGTGACAATAATAATGATAATCAATGCATACTGTTCAAGGTCCCATCAATGAACAACATCCCATTGCACTACTTGAAGCCCAACAGTCTGGTCAAGTTTCGCTGTTTCATTCAGGACATGTTTGATCCAGAGTTTTACATGGGAGTATATGAGACAGTTGATCCATCATCACAAACTAAAGTGAGCATTAATATCCTATTCTAAGCTGGTTTCTGCACATATATTAAACAGCCATTTTATTATGTTGCAATGTGTCAGGTGTTGAGGTGTGGGAAGTACAAAGATGTGACAGAATTTGGGGTAAGTCCACCATTGTTGTTTCATCCTGAACTCTTACAACTAAGCCTCTGATTCAGGGCCTTGTTTTTGTGGCCCAATTTTGGGCTTTAATATTACTCTTGGAAACGGATCTGGCCACACAGTGGGTGCATAAAAAACACAATCCACAAAAATGCTTTTTAAGTACATTTATAATTAGATATTAAGAAATAATGTATTATTATTATTTTACAAGTTATGTACAGAGTTGTATTTACTATAAGTGATCATTTATGATGAACAATAAACAAATAGGTTACATTGACTCCAATTCAGTTAAATCCAAAATGTTCAATAGTCATGTGTTTATATTCCAGATAATATCCCAAGTTTGTATGAAAAGGTAAACAAAGATGTTGCTACCATGTTGCTTCGGCATTAATTGCAAAGTAAACAAAAAATGGGCAAAACAAATGCTCTTTAGACATCATATATTTAAGGAAAAAGTTTGGCTACGATATAAACTTAGATATTCTGGTCGTTTTAGAAATACGGTTGTAAATCTGTCATGATAACAGCATTCTAAGTGATGCTAGATTAGCAATTATCTCTACCAGATATTGAATGGACGTTGTCGCGATGCTGCAAAATCGAACTAAAACTTGCCGCTTAATAAAAGTTTAGCAGAAACAAAGTATGATTGTATCTATGAGGTCCATCATAGTAGAACAAGTAAGCACCTGCACAGCACGACGACCACAATGATGATCACTTACTACCCAAACTTTTTCCATTTTCTGCATCCTGAAAAAATGTAGGAGCCATTTTGACATTGTTTTCATTTTGTTAAAATACATACAGTATCTAAAGACAACACTTTTAATGTCTACTTTGTGTAGGTGACAAAGTATATTAGTTATTATTATCACAATTTCAGCTTTTTCTCATTACATTACAAATAATTGCCTTTTTTCTTACTTGTTACTGTGTTTCTTTTGTTTGATTTTATTTAGTTTTTGACCTGCAGGCCGCAATTGGCCCCCGAGCCATACTTAGGACACAACTACCCTAAAGGGTGTGGCTCTAAACAACAGCAAAGTATTTATGCCAGTAGCTGGCCCTGCTCCAATGGCTTTATTGTTGCCAGCGATGACTCTTGTCTTCATTTCCAGGTGGATTTTAATTCAAAAAATATTGTGACGGCTGAAAGACAGACTTTCTACTGTGTACCTGTTCCTGGTGAAAACTCCTGGGTGAAAGAGATATCCTTCTCACATCTGCTGGATGTGCACGATAAAATGGCTTGCCAAACCACTTTTCTTTTGTTTTAGTGCTGCATAGTTTTTTCTTAACTTTGTAGCACAGTTACACTGGTTCGAGTCAAGCGAGAGTGCAACCGTCCACCTCGTATATGCCGAGCAGACAGAAGCGCAGCTATGAAGAAGACGATGACATGGACAGCATGGACACTCAGCCACAGAAACAGAGGGACCCTAATACAGGTATAACATGAACATGTGTGACAAAAGTAAACTGAGGGTCCTATTTGTTTATTTACCTAATACTTCCTGGTTCATGGAAGAACCATAATATGCCTAACTATTCTGATTAATTCCATACTGTGAAAATAGGTTCATGTCTCTACAAATTTAACCAGATTCTCACCAATCTGTAATAAATGCCTCATAGGTCCACAGGGTTTTACATGATCTTAATAGAATAGAATAGAAAGTACTTTATTAATCCCTGGGGTAAATTATACACCACAGTTCGCTCACAATAAACAATAATAATAATAATAATAAATAATATATGACATATAGATACAGTATATATATATATAATATATGAATAATATAAATATATTCTACATTTAAGTGCAGTCAAGAAGGAACATATGCATAACTGTGTCATACTATTTAATATTTTACTATATTGGCTATAAAACAAAATATAGTCCTAGCATTATCGCTCTTTGGACAGATCTATTATCATCTTTATCAACACGGAGTAGTTTGTATAGTTTTAATCACGGCACATGATTTGTTTTGCTGTTTTTAAGATGATTTAATTTATTTTTATTGCTACTCACCCTTACTGTATATCAGAGGTGTCTAATCCTTTTCTACTGTACAGTGCATACAGAAAAGTCAAAGCATTCAGGGGCCATTTTAGTATATCCTTTTATTTAAAATAAAGTTCTAAAAATAAAAAAATTTTAGCACGCTAACGGTGTAATAGTGTGGAAAAGTACCTTTGGAGCACATTCAACAATGCTGTAATAATGATAACCATGACTATTGTGGTGACAATAACTGTGATATGAAATGTTCATATCGTTACATCTAGAGGTGGGAATCTTTGGCCACCTCACGATTCGATCACGATTGCAATTTATGAGCTACGATTCGATTAAAAATCGTTTATTGATGCATCTTTGATTTATGCATATTGATGCAGTTTTAGATTTTTTTTTCCTTTCACTAAATAAGCGTTTATCATTTGCAACTTAAAAAAAAAACATTCGATTCGGAATAAGTTTGATTAAATAAAGTTAAATAAGTTACCACATTTATTATATTAATGAAAATGTGTGCAAATTTGGACCATATGTGCCCGATAGTAAAGGAGCTAATTGGCTCTCTCGGTGAAGTGGCTCTCTGCAGTCAGCCAAATTTTAGAACTGTCTGCATTACTTTATTTAAAATAGATACATTGATTATCGATTATTGACATTTACTAATCGATTCTATAATCGTCCATGTCTGAAATGCGTTGCATCAAAAAATCGATTGATTTCCCCACCTCTAGTTACATCACTAAAAGACAAAACTTTGTCAGGTATGTGTGACTAAAGTACGGTTTTATCATCTTAAATATATAGCCAGATTACATCCCTTTCCTTTAGGCCAACACGTAGATGTTATTGACTACTGTAATGCCCTGCTTTCTGGTCTTCCCCAAAAAATATAACATTTACAAAACCACTTCAATTATTCCAAAACTCAGCCTGTGTGCTGACGAGGACCAGAAGACGGGCCCATATTACACTGGTTTTAAAATAATTGCAATTGCTCCCTCTGTGTTCCAGAACCTATTAGATAAAATATTTAACTGTTTTTTAAATATTCCAAAAGTCCTGAGCCATACCCACGGGAGGGTCATTCCATTATTACGCCAGTGTTTGTGGAACAGCCTGCCAAAGATCTTTTGATTAATATATTTTTTTATCATCTGGCTGGGGAGAGGGAAGTTTGGGCTTCCCTGCTTAGGCTGTTGCCCCCGCGACCCGACCTCGGATAAGCGAAAGATGATGGATGGATGGATGGATGGATTTTTTTATCATCTCTTTAACTCTGTTTATCTAGTATTTTATAACCTTTATTTAACCAGGAACGTCCCATCGAGATTGCATTAGCTTTTATTTACCACATACACATTTAATTGATTTTATTTACTTTTTAACTACATATTTATGTAATATTGATGCGTTTCACTAATTATATTGTATGATATTAATTTATTTTATTCATTTATTTTGTCCTCTTAATATATTTTAGTTCTGTAAAGTTTTTTCCAGACTTTCCTCAGCAGAAGCTCTCTGCACTGGGGGCTCTGATGTGCTGCTACTGCTGGGGCTCTGGTTCATGGGTTCCTCTGCTAGAGGACTCCCTGGTCAGCTCCTGGTGCACTCGGCTTCCTAACGTAGTGTTTTCTCACCTGGTGCTTCCGTGCTCAGCCACATTTGTTTTTACATGACTTTTATTATGTCTGCATGTTTGTGGTAGAAGGAATGAGGGGCTTGGGGTCGACCGTTTTAACCTGGGATTATGAAATGAAGGCGGGAGACATTGTTTTTGAAATGTTTTAAAATCTAATGCACATCTGCTACATTTGTAAGTAAAGTGCTATACAAATAAAGATTGATTGAAAGGTGACAAAACATACTATTAGTTATTACTATCAAAATGTCAGCTTTTTCTTATTACATTACATAATTTTGCCTTTTTTTTATGTTATTTAGTTGTTTAACTTTATTTAAATAATATTATGCGGGCCACAATTTGGAGGCCTATGCCTTAGATTCTATGATGTACTTATAATATCGCCTTTTTCCTCTCATCTATATGATAACAAAAAAAAAATCATTATGCGTCTTGTCTGCAAGAGAATAAGAAGACACGGTAGGGACGATTGGAGTGGCTATATTTTGTAAGTAATCCGTTAACTTTTAGATGCTTTTTTTTTTTTTTAAGTACTAGCGACACATCCAGTGAAGTCTATGGGAGTTACTGGAGTGAAAGAATGTATCTATCTTCTCAACAAGCAGTAGGTGCTGCTCTGGGCCCTTCCCCCATCTTAAAGCACTAAGAAACAGCTCAGTTTTTTTAAAAACAAGACCAAAAGAAGCAGAAAAAAGTTATTCAATAGTTCTAAATGTATTTGTTCTGCTTTTCAGGTTTTATTTACTCATGTTGGCCAATTGTGCAAAACTACCACAAATAGATTGCAGTCCTATAGTGAAACACTGAACCATTTTAACCCAATTTATTGCTGTTTTCCGTCATCCTCTCCTGCCTGCAGGTGTTCAGATGAACTCGGTAGAACACGGCACCAGTGAAGCTCGGCGGCAGGAGGCTGAAGCTCCTCCCAGCCAGATGGCTTCTGCCATGTGCCTTGACCTCAATTTCCCTCTACCAGGCGAGAAAGGTCCTTCCTGCTTAGTCAAGGTATGTTATCCATTCATATTCTTACCTCTTTTTCCTACTAAATAGAGAAATGTACTGCTGCACGATTTTTTTTTTCCCACGTGTGCACATTCATGCCATGTTTAAGGCCATGTATTTACCTTTTAAATAAATCGCATTATTAGACCTCTCTTTGTCTTGTTCTGCATTAAGGACATTTCTTAATTGCAACGGATAGAAAGATTGAAAATAATCCATCAAGTCAAAAAACATGGCAACTCACTCACTCTATAGTACAAATAAGTCGAAAGAAAAGTTGATCAATGTGATTGCTTCTCCCTTGAGCAGAGTAGACAAACCAGGTCAGTGGAGCCAACCTGCTGAACGAAATGCTAATCATCATTCAATCAGTGAAGCAAATAATTTAAATTACATCTCATGTTGTTATTGTGAACTAAGATTATTTTTTTTATGTGTGTCTCACAAATATGTTTTAATTGTTATGAGACAAGTACGTGACTTTAGGTGAAAGATAAGGGTGTGTGTTTCTGTCAGGTCTATGAAGACTGGGATAGCTTCAAACTGAACGAGACCATCGAAGTCTACGGAATCCTCTCAGTGAGTCCTGCCCTCAGCGCTCTGGCTGAAGACAGGTGAGGTGTACTAAGATCAGTTGGGGACATATGGCTGTGGTTGACATTTCTGCCCACGCAGGGACAAGTCCTCGTCCCTAATAGACCCCTCAGAGTGCATGGAAACGGTAGAGGAGCAGAGGGTGCACAGCCCGCCCGCCTCACTGGTTCCTCGCCTCCACATGATCTACGCCAAGCCGCTGGCACACAACAACCCTCTTCTGCCCTCTGCCGTCTTGCAGGATAACAGCGCCAGTGAGCAAAGTATGTCCTCGTCAACTCCATTGAATGATCTCCAACCTGATTTGTCTGGCTGTCCCTCCTCTCGTAGTTTTATCTTCAACTCTGAGTGAGATGGTGTCTGTCCGGGCAGACTTCCTTGCATATTTGACTCATGTCCTTCTGGGAGATTCCCTGGCCGCTGAGTACCTCATCCTGCACCTCATATCAAACGTGTACGTGTCCCATGATACAGTACTGTGTTGTCAAAAAGTAAACTTTCACTCTTGGCTTGGCTTTCTTGCAGGTACACCAGACGAGACGTGTTACCACTGGGGAAGTTCACCCTGAACCTGAGTGGATGTCCCACTGTGAACTCGTACACCGAACGTCTCTACCAAGTCATCCAACAACTTGTACCCTCTGTGAGTAGAAGACATCTTCATGCTCATGTAATGGCTGACAGCCGCAAAACATCATGTTGGTGCTTTGGGTTATAAAGTACTATCTATCTATCTATCTATAGACAATATAAATCTGGCTGGCAATATATGGTTGAATACTATAGTTATATCGTGATAATGAATATTGATTACACATTTTAGCTGTTTCCTCCAAATTTGACCGCGACAAGTAAACAAAGGTGTCTTCAACACACTATAGCATTCTCACTTGCGGCTCACATCCCTCTACAATGCCAAGCCACTTCTAAGTCAGCAATCTTTGCCTCAATGTCAGTTAATAAACTAGGTTCCTTACAAGTGTCTGTATCACTGGAGAATGAGGAATAGCTAAACATGCACCACACACTGTACAAACATTTGCTAACTGCTAAGCTGGAGCACTTGAACCAAGGTGGGCAGATCGATACAAATATCGATACTAATGATACCTAGTATATTATCAGTATATGGTCTTGTGATTATTGTGTACAAACTCGGGAAATATGTTACAGACCTGCGCCCTGGCTGGCTTCTGCAATAAAACACGGTGATCTCGATACATCATCTGGGATGTTGTGGTGAAAGTCACTCAAAACAGATGGCTGCTAGAGGTCACCAACGTAAAAAGTGCACAATAAAAGCAAGAAAAGTACAAAAATAAAAAATAAATAAATAAAACAATTTCTGCCGGCCGGGGGTGAATACTGACTCAGCGTGAGGGGGAGTGGTGAGAAGGGGTTAATTTGCATCTAACAATTCTGCCTCTCAAAATGGCTTGTTTTCAAAGGCTGCAAAAATATGGCTGACAAATAGGTCTGTAAAACTAAATCCATGCACATTTTGCATCATTACATGGTATTTAGAGGGTAAAATTTTTAATATGACCCCTTTTTAAGAACAAAAAACAAAATAATGAAATTAGGGATGTTCCGATCGATCGGCAACCGATCAGTATTAGTTGATTTTCGGGAAAAAAGTACAAAATGTGATCGCCATTGCCAATTAATACATTTTATTGCTGATCACAAATGCAGATCCTCTCTAACACTGTATTTATTTTTGATTGCCCAGCTGACAAGCAGTTAGCAGTGTGCCGCTCCTGTAAGCTAATGATAATCACCTACAGTATGAAAAATAAAATTAATTTGTTATTATTTTAAGCATAATTATCACGTAACTTTATCATTGGAAGATGAGGCTGAACATGTTACATACAGAGTAAGAGAATAAGGAACTAGGAATTTGCCCCAATTGTGAAATTTTTTCAAAAGTGACATTAGCGGATATCTTCATGTATGGTAAAGTTTTACCTGAAGACCATTGCGCGAGTCCGCCATTGCAGTCCGACGTTGTTTCTTTTTCTCTATCTTCGAGTTGTGGGGCAGACTGACTCATACAGGCAAATGCATCTGCCGCTGTTGCAATTTCTAATAGAAAGTAGCGTATAGTTCGAACTTATACAGTCTCTGTCAGGAGACTTACTATAGAAGCGCTAAAAACTACAAGAAGGCTGACGTGTAGTAGATGCAGTTGAAGTGGAGCCGCGTAATAAAGACGGCCCACCAAACAGTGCATCCCGAAGACGATTAGAAAGCGGCTTGAATGGTCTGTAAAACATAATGTATGCAACATTTTGACCAAAGAACTACGATTACATGTTGTGTAGAATGCAAGGAAGTGTTTTAAATTTAGAAAAGAAATTACCTCTTTTAAAAATCAGCAATGGTGTGACCAATACTGACCCTTTAACTACTTGGTATTGGATCAATAACCACATTTGTAGTGTTAACCAAAACTAATGTAACGTATCTAAATAAGAGGATAAGTGTGTTGTACATTTTGACAGAAATGTAGATAGAACCATGTTACAACACAAAGTAACCAGATATCAACAGTAAATTAGCAAGTACCGGTATATTAGTAATAGTTTTGAGAAAATGATACAACCAGAAATGATGCAATATATTAATCAAATGTCAGAAGCAAAATTAGGAGCCTTTTTAACCCATTTTGAAATGGTTCTCTTATCATTTACATACCAAATAATATATCAGGATATATATCATTATGGCAGGATGCTGCAATATATATCGCAGTATACATTTTAGGCCATATCGCCCCTCCCGACTGGAGTTGTTTATACAGGACAGAACAAGCAGTGTCTGGGGGTAAATTGTAGAACATGGCCTTTGACCCCAGCTTCCTATAGCAGATTCCCTTTTTATTTTCTGTCATGAACCCCCTGGATTTAATTACTACGACAACTTGATATTATTTATATATTTAGGTGTACAACACAGTGTGAGTTAAATTCTTTATATATACCGTATTTTCCGGACCGTAGGGCGCACCGGAATATAATGCGTATTAAAGAAGTCATAATTATTATAATTTTTTTTTTCTAAATTGAAAACACTTCCTCGTAGTCTACATAACCTGTAATGGTGGCTCTTTGGTCAAAATGTTGCATAGATTATGTTTTACAGATCATCTTCAAGCTGTTTTCTGACAGTCTTTTCCGGATGCACCGTTATGTGGGCGGTCTCATTTACGTTACTCACCTTCGACGACGTCTTCTCCCCGTCATCTTAGTTGTACTGGTGTAGCGTACAAGGGACGGAATAGAAAGAAGTGTGAAAAGATGGAGCTAACTGTTTTAATGACATTCAGACTTTACTTAAACCAGTAATGGAGCAGCATATCCTCATCCGGAAACAACAACATGGCCAGAAATGTGTCCCGTGAAAAACCGTCTGAGCGAAACTCTCAAATAACTGAAGTTCCTCGGGTGAATAATGTAAACTCACCATACCGGTCGGTATGTTTTAGCATTTTCATGGCGAGTTTACTGACAGATATAAGTAAGAACTTTATACTACTTTATATTAGAAATGGCGTCAGCGGAGGATGAATGTCCCATAACAAGAAGATAGAGGAAAAAGAAAAAGATTATCGATTTCGATGTCCACACGGACTTCGAAGGCGGACGCGCGCAATTTTTCTGGATTTCTGCAGATCCCAAGTACAGATCAGCTAGTACCAGAAGGTAAGAAAAGTAGTTTGCATAATATTGCGAAACAAAACGCCAGATAATATCTTACCTTATTCACACACCATAATAATACTCAAATATTATGTTTAATGCACCGACAATCCATCAAGCAGTGCAGCTTCATAGCTTACCAAAGTCATACTAAAACATTTTGATAGATTTTTGAGTGCCATGTGTAATGTTCTATATTTTCAATGGAACATATAAAATGTTGGTGTAGTTAACTTGAGTCATATTGTCATCGTAGTGCAGTCTACACATATCTCTTATGTGTGACTGCCATCTACTGGTCACACTTATCATTACACCATGTACTAAATAAAATAGCTTTGAGGTTGGTAAGCAAAACCAGAATTATTCCGTACTTTAGGCACACCAGTTTATAAGGCGCACTGTCGATTTTTGAGGGGAAAAAAGGATTTTAAATATGCCTTATAGTACGGAAAATACGGTACCTCGGACAACTATTTATTTTTTCTTTTCCCTCCATTTCTTCGCCTGCGTTAGCTCTGTACTTGGGTTTCTACTCTACTGGGTAGAACTGTTGATTAGATTGAGCACTGCTGCCACCTAGCTGCAAGCATGTGTATTGTTCTAACATGAATACTAAAGTGTAGACACAAATACTGTCAGCGAACGGAGCACGGTGATATTTGCATGAACAAGTAGAACGGGCTGTTACACACTGAAGAGGAACTCGCTCCCTCATACTTTTGAAGTGCAAATAAACTTGACAGATTAATGACCATATTTAAGGTTATGATTATTTCTTTAAACTCAAATTCTGACCAACAGGCCTAATGATACTGATAAAGAGTACATACCTAAGCCAGCGTTTTAAAAGTGTTTTATCTATGTTCCATTCGATACTGTGAGGTAAAACACAAAAAATACCATGGTAATGGTCACGTGCACGAGACCATTGACTAGGGATTTTAACCGTCAATGAATCGACTACATTTATTTTAGAAATGATGAAAAAGAATCCCGGAATGTTCCTAGACCATGTTTTGATGCTGGTGTTATATTGAGCAGAATAAAACTGCATGGACCAGTTTTTCAGAGACTTTATTAAGCCAACGCACATAATTTTACATGAGAAAACCACCAAGCCTGCCACGTTGTGTTCTGTGTGTGGCAACAGGTGGATCTTCTGCCAACGAGTGGAAGATCATTTAATTGTTCTCTGTCTCTATACGCTGTAATGGATCCCATCAGTGTTGTATGCTGCCGATACCGATCATCCATGAATGAGATCACCAATACCGATTACATAGTTAACTGTAATTTTAATACTTTTTTGTGGACTTTTTGAACCTCCACTGCAACCACATAGTTTCCTCATGGTGTGATTAAATAAAAGTCTACTCTATCCTATACTATAAAGTAGGGTTGGACAATTATTCCAATTCCAATTTATATTTTGATTATGGCTTCTTACGTTTATGAAAATATAATAAAAAAAAACGTTTACTGCGCTGCGCAATGTACATGCATATTCCGGAGCTGGTTAAGGTGAAACATTTTACAATGTAAAAATTACAAAAGCTGTTACTGTAAAATTGAAAGTGACTTTTGTAGTATATCACTGTGAATTGGAAAAAATACAGTACTTTTTTACAGTAAAATTATGTTGACTGAGCTGCCAGTTTTTTACTGTAAAATCTATGGTTGTTTTTACGGTTTATTAATGTAAATACAAAAACCACAACTTAATTGTTTTTCCGGTAAAGAACTGGAAGCTAAGTTGCCAGAATTAAAAAAACAGTGGTACTGTTTTTTTCCATTTACAGTTGTATGTTGTAAAAACCACCGCACATTTTACGGTAAAATTCTGGCGACTAAACTGCCGGGGTTTTTGTTTTTTTGTAAAAAAAAAAACTGTGGTATTGTTTTTCCATTTACTGTAATGTTGTAAAATAAAAAAAAACAACAGTATATTTTACGATAAAATTCGGTAAAATCTTCTACTTTTTAAAAAATGTTTACAGTGTACGTAAAAAAATAAATATATAAAAATCAAATGTAGAGGAAAATTCATATATTATTCGCTGTTTCAAGCAGCCCTCTGATGGCAGCCACAACTGTGATGTGGGCCTCAAAGAAAATGAGTTTGACATCTTTGTTTTAGACTCTTTAGTCTCAATTGTCTTTTGGGAGGTTTTGCAAATGGGTGAGCCATCGCCTTCAATGACTCCCTGGTAATTTCTTTAAGTACCCAAAAGTTTTCACACTGCCGACTTTAGCTTTGTTGTGTGTGTAGAAAGTTTACTGCTTTGTCCTGCTGCCATTTTTAAGCTAATTTGGCATACTATCGTGTCTCTCGATAGGTGCGTATATGTGCATGCACCGCTGGTGTAACTTAGTTTTTCTTTCATACAGATTGTGCCAAATATAACATAGCAGAATAATGTTACTTTATAGTAAGGAGCAGTGTTGCCATCTCTTTAATAGGGAAAGTAGCTATTGTTTGTCCTAAATGTTGCTGGATGATGCATAATTGATTGCAATGGATGCTGTAGTAGACAGGAATAACATTGTGGGAGAAAAAAAGTGAGTTTAAAAAAAAAATTTGACGTATGATCAGAGCTGTAAGTTTATGTTGGTTCTTAATTTAGATTTCTTTAAATGTAAATCAATTAAAATAGTGTAGAATAAAATTTGATCAAAAGACCGAGAGTTGTGACATTATTGTCATATTGACTGGCTCATTAACATGAACAATAGCATTGGGATGTTACAGTGATTTTTTTCAGCGTGACATGACACTGACATGACACGGTTACATTTACATTTGTGCTTTGGAATGGGGGAGGGGCTTACAGAAACACCCGCCACTGCTTGCAGAGGGCAGTAACTGCAGCGTTGTTTTACCACAGAGTCTCCGAGACACAAGAAAAGTCCCTAATAACACCGGGAAAAAGTCGCTATATTTGTCGTTACTAGCGGTTTAAAAAAAAAAAAAAGTCGCAAGAAGGATTTGGAAAGTCGCCAGATTTAGCGGCAATGTTGGCAACACTAGTGAGGATTAAAACACACTGTGTATTGGAGCCACCTTAATGTTATAAATAGTAAAACGGTAAATCGTTGCATCCCTAGTATCACCAATTAAGTAACCACTAACCACGGCACAGCGGTTGGGAATCGCTGGTCTGGAGGAGTTTGCACAGCGTGAATGTAGAGCAACTTCCTAGCTCAACAGCACCACTGCTGGCTGCAGGCAAGTAGCACTATTATTCAAGTTTGTACGGTTAAACGGCTGCCAAGAGGACGGCAACTTTCGACAACATTATTTCCCGCCCTTTCCCTGCTTCGAGTCAACTAAACTTGACACCTTTGGCTAGATCAACAACAACATGATCTTACGTTACAAACACATTGTTCATAAAAGCGTATGATTTTACTCACCTGTACATCAGGAATAGAACCATAGCATCTGATTTCATATCATTTTCCCTCTTAGACACCTCTCCGCCTGCTGCTGTTGGGCATGTGCCCGTGAACAAGACAATGAAAATATTAAGGTTTTTTTTTTTCTAAATCTGTACTTTAAACCAATAATAGTAACTAACATACACTAGCTGGTGGTGTTTTTGGAGTTAAAAGATGTCATTTTGAGTCTGTGACATAATTCTACATATGTGACAATAATTGTTGACAATTATTTAGAAACCTTAGCTATCTTCTGTTGGCAAACATTCAGTGAACGAAGAGAAAACAATTTGTGGAAAATAGGTAGAAGTTGTGTTTACTTCAGATATCGAGTCTAGTGCTCATGCATAACAAAGAGTGTAACAATATGAAGAATAAATCACTTTAAAAAATGTTTGATTTAATTACTGATCTCCACACAACCTTGCAGTCGTTCTATCTGGGCATGAGCCTTCAAAACATGAATCAGATGAGCCTGGTGCCAAAGAAAGACTACGTGGCCAATCGGCTGGTGAGCGGCGCTCTGCAGCTGGCCAGAAACACATCGCTCTTCCTCGACGAAACACAGCTGGAGCAGGGGCAGTTGGACACTGCAGGTACAAGTAGCAAACACCACCTGTTGAGAAAGCATGATTTGATACTAACCAGGCTGCCTGTGTGTGTGTGTGTGTGTGTTGTACTGTAGGTGTGCGCAATGTCACAGCTTTGGGCAATCTGATCACTTGGCAGAAGGTTGATTATGACTTTAACTACCACCAGATGGAATTCCCCTGCAATATTAATGTGCTCGTCGCATCGGAGGGCCGCTCGCTGCTGCCGGTGAGGACACGCGAGGAGGGAGGCGTGCAGCCACGCTGATCTCACTTGACGCTTACGCCCACACCGCAGCCAAGCCTCTCCCCAGCCAGGCTCGGGAAGGTGTTAGGTTTCTTTCGGTCATGTCCCACGCTGGAGGTTGTTTCCAGGCAGCATCACGCTGCTGTCTCCGCCGCAATTGGCTGAAGGGTTTATTCCCAGGTCTCACTCGGTTGTGAACCGTGCGAGGAATGTGCTGTGTGCTATTCCTGTGTGTTGGTCTAACGTGTTGCCGTGGTGGCAGCTGTGTGCCACAGGAATAATCCAGAGAGAGGCGTCAGTCTCGGGCAGCTCTCTGTAAACAACCTCCATGGTTGGTCAAAAGTCACGTGATCACAAGCGCCTGGTTTAGCTTTGCTCCTGCCTGGTGTGCTATGACAACAACCTTCCAACACCTGGAATTGAAACATTTCTTTTGACCCTGCAGTCAGACTGTCAGATGCACCTGCAGCCCCAAGTCGCCCCGGCCCACATGGACGACCATCTCAGTAGCATCTCCTCACACATGCAGACTTCCTCGCAACTCAACAAGTTCCGACTCTACCTGAGTGTAGCCCGGCAGCTGGACTACAGCATCTCTAATGAAGTGACCAAGGTGAAACGGGTTACCGCTCTGTGCTTGCAAAATAAAAGCCCTGCAGGAAAACGAGCATTCAACTTGTTCTTCTTTACCTCTCGTCCCTCCAGTCAGTTGAGGATGACTTTGTAGATATGAGGAAGGACGACCCCCAGAGCATCAGTGCTGAGGACCTGCACCGCATGCTTGTGGTGGCAAGGTGGGCTACAATTATTTTTGCATGTTTCTATCATCCCACAAACTGGAACTAGGGATAATCACGGTTTTATACTGCCGATACCAATTATCCATGAGTGAGATCAGTTGGTATCAATATGGATACTGATCGAATATACTAAATGTACATTTTTCAATTTATTTATGGTGAATGCTATTGTCCGTTTAGCTGTAAACTTAAACTAGTTCCTTATTCTCTTTTATTCACACTATTAAGTCAGTAGCACACTAACTAAATTACTAATTTAAATCATTTTGGTTTTTGCCCTCAAAGTCCCCGTGTGTCCAGGGAATTATTGATTAATAACAAAAAAAATCCCTAATCACTCTAGTATTGATCATATACTGATATTATCCTTAGTATGATCTTAAACTTTACCAAGCACTCAGTTATTCTGTTTTTTCGAGCTAGCTTAGCTATTAGCATGCCTGGTTCCGCGTGCTGTCAGTGTGTAGGATGTTTAGCCTTGTCTTACTACTACTATCAATCAAATTTATATTTATATAGACCTTTCTCACAAGTGTCTCTAAGGGCTGCACGAGCCACAATGACATCCTCTGCTCAGATCCCACATCAGGGCAAGAAAAAACTCAACCCAATGGGCACAATGAGAAACCTCGGGTGACCGGTGGAATAGCTGTCGAGTGGATCTAGTTCAGTGGTTCTCAAATGGGGGAACGTGTACCCCCATATTCTAAAAATAGCAACATTTCAAAAATCCTTTATGAATATATTTATTGAGTAATACTTCAACAAAATATGAATGTAAGTTCATAAACTGTGAAAAGAAATGCAATATTCAGTTTTGACAGCTAGATTTTTTTGTGGACATGTTCCATAAATAATGATGTTAAAGGTTTATTTTTTTGTGAAGAAATGTTTAAAATTAAGTTCATGAATCCAGGTGGATCGCTATTTCAATTCCCAAAGAGGGCACTTTAAGTTGATGATTACTTCTATGTGTAGAAGTCTTTATTTATAATTGAATCACTTGTTTATTTTTCTACAACTTTTTAGTTATTTTTATATCTTTTTTTCCAAATAGTTCAAGAAAGACCACTACAAATGAGCAATATTTTGCACTGTTATATAATTTAATAAATCAGAAACTGATGACATAGTGCGGTATTTTACTTCTTTATCTCTTTTTGTCAACCAAAAATTCTTTGCTGTGATTAGGGGGTACTTGAATTAAAAAAATTGTTCACAGGGGGCTACATCACTGAAAAAAGGTTGAGAACCACTGATCTAGTTAATAGTCTGAGAGTCCAGTCCATAGTGAGGCCAGCAGGCATCATCTTGAATGGAGACAAGTTAGCAGCGCTGAGACGTCCCCAACTGATGCACTGAGGAATGGTCCACCCCGGGTCCTGACTTTGAACAGCTAGCTATTCATCTGTGGTCTTCTGATAACCTTTCCATGCAGGAGAGAGGGGCGGAGCAGAAAAGAAAAGAGACGGCAGATCAACTGGCCTAAAATGGGGGTCTATATTTAAAGGCTAGAGTATACAAAAGGGTTTTATGATGGGACTTAAATGCTTCTACTGAGGTAGCATCTCTAACTCTTTTCTGGGAGGGAATTCCAGAGTACTGGAGCCAGAATAGAAAACACTCTATAGCCTGCAGACTTATTTAGGGCTCTGGGAATCACTAATAAGCCGGAGTTCTATAAACGCAGATTTCTGACCGGGACATATCCTACGATACAATCAGCAAGATAGGATGGCACTAGACCGTTTAGTATTTTATACGTAAGGAGTTAAACCATAAAGTCGCATCTTAACTGCACAGTAAGCCAGTGCAGGTGAGCCAGTGTAGGCGCAATATGATCAAATTTTCTTGTTCTAGTCAAAAGTCTAGCAGACGCATTTTGTACCAAATGTAATCGTCTAATGCTAGACATGGGGAGACACGAAAATATCACAATACAGGAATCGAGACGAAAAGTAACGAACGCATGAATAATGATCTCAGCGTCGGTGATGGACAAAATGGGACACATTTTAGCGATATGACGGAGATGAAAGAAAGCTGGTTCAGTTACTTTCTTAATGTATGACTCAAATGAGAGAGTTGGGTCGAAAATAATACTGAGTCGCTTTATGTAATGGTTTTCTTGTCAAACGTTAAAGTGGTATTATTATATAGGTGTCTAGCAGGACCGATAATTAACATTTCTGTTTTCTTAGCGTTGAGTTGCAAAAAGTTACTGGACATCCACTGTTTAATTTTGTTGAGACACGCCTCTAGGTGACTACTATCTGGCGTGTTGGTCAGTTTCAGGGGCAAGTAGAGTTGGGTGTCATCAGCATAACAGTGAAAGCTAGCACCATATTTGCGTATGTTGTCACCTAGCGGCAACATGTATATGCCGAGGAGTGCAGGCACAAGAACCGAACCCTGTGGAACTCTGCACGTTACCTATCATACTCAGAGGTCACATTGTTATGGGGAGACGCACTGCATCCTGTCAGTAAGATAGGAGTTAAACCAAGAAAAGGCTAAGTCTGACATACCAATACTTGTTTTGATACGTTCTAAGAGTTCTAATGTTATGATCGACTGTATCAAAAGCAGCGCTGAGATCAAGTAGCAGCAACATGGATGACGCATCAGCATTCATAGTTAGCAATAGATCATTAGTCATTTTTGCGAGGGCTGTCTCCGTATAGTAAGATTTGCCCTTAAACCGGTTCACGGAGATTGTTGGACCCTAAGTGTTCATTTAGCTGCAGTGCAACGATTTTTGAGGATTTTCGAGATGAAGGGAAAGTGGAACGCCGGCCAGTAGTTTACCATGATGTCAGGATCGAGGTTAGGTCTTTTGAGCAGAGGATGAATAACCACTTTTTTTGAATGTTAGGGGAACAGTACCAGAAGAAAGTGATGTTTATTTAGCACTGATGGACCTAATAATACAAACAGCTCCTTGACAAGTTTCCCAGAAAGCGGGTCAAGTAAACATGTTTGTTTTATACCATTTACACGTCGTAGCAATTCCTCTGTTATTTCATCAAAAAGAGAAAGACTATTTTGGAGGGCAGTACCTGTCGTATATACATTTGTATCTGTGTTAATAGAACCCAGTTGTAGCTGGGACGCATTGTCTTTAATATCCTTTCTAATGAGTTCAATTTTCTTTAAGTCATCTGCCGAGTAGGTGGAGATACTTGGAGGAATCCTTTGTTGGGTTAGCAACGCTACTGTACTAAACAAATAATTAGGAATGTTTTTATTGAAGCAGATGAGATTGGAGTAGGAATTAGCCTTAGCTAAGGTAAGCATGCTTTTATAAGTTAAACTATCAATACATGCTTGATGGAAAAACTCAAGTTTAGAAGCACGCCATTTGCGTTCTAGCTTTCTACATGATAGTTTCTAAGCTCTAGTTTCTTCTGTGAACCAGGGGGTAAACCTTTTAGGGGCATTTTTAGCTTTAGCTGTGCTATACTATCAATGTTGTCACACAGGGCATCGTTAAAGTTGTTACTGAGGTTATCGATAGAGCCCACATAATTTTGGAATGGCGCCATTACCGAAGGCAGTAGGCCAGCAAGAGTCATAGTTGTGACAGCATTAATTTTGCGGCTGCTAAAGCAGAGGTTATTAGTAGCTTGCTGACAATGAGTCAGAACTTCGAATAATATCGGTAATCATCGGACATTACTTGGGCGTTCAAGAATATCATAACTTCGGAGGTGGAGACACCCCGGACAAGGACTAGATCTATTGTATTACCGTTGCGAGGCGTGGGTTAATTTATTATTAGTGTAAGATTACAGCTATCAATTGTAGCCTTGAGCGCCACGCACAGGGGGTTTGATGGGGTATTCATATGGATATTAAAATCCCAAATTAGAATTATATTATGTGTGCATCACTAGATCAGTGACAAACTAAAAATTCACTGATAAAGTCAGAATAGGGTCCAGGAGGGCAGTAGATAACAGCTAGGTAGAGAGGTAGCAGTGGGACAGACCTCATAGTAATCACCTCAACTGATTATATTTATTACTTAGGTTAGGGGTAAGGTTAAGGTTTTCATTGTATGTTAGTGCGACCCCTCCACCCCTTTTAAGGGGACAAGCAATATGTGCATTCGTATAGTTAGGAGGAGATGCCTCATTAAGAAGGAAAAATTCATCTGGTTTGAGCCAGGTTTCACAAAGACCAATGACGTTAAGATTGTTGTCTCTAATGACCTCATGAATTAATTATGTTTAAAAAGCCCGTATTATAGGTAATGGGCTGTTTTGAGGATTTTATTGTTAATGTTATCCGTAGTAGTGATATTAATAATATTACGTTTATTTTGTGTAGTGCGCCTTAAAAAATTTCGATCATATTTAGGAATTGATATAATGGGGAGCTTCAGAATTTTTGATTGGTGCTGCGATAGATTGAACGTATCATAATTTGCCAACTCAGTAGAATGCACGTTCACCTCTGGCACAGTCACTATAAAAATATCATTATGTGAGTTGTGTATTATTCTACGAGAAATGCAATGTGTGCAGGAATTTTACAGCCTGGCGTTGGTTAGTTCTAGCTTAACTGACTCCTCACCCGGACTAACAGACACTGTAATTGCCTGTGACCGGGCTTGCTCTTGTGTAATTAGTCAAGTGTGACTTAAGCAGTAATCTATGTTTCTAGATAGTGATGGCACCTTCCCTGTCTGGGTAAAAGTTGTCCCCGATCAGCAAGGCCGGTTTGCCCCAGAAAGAGGGACAATTCTCAATAAACGTTAGTCCCTGTTCTCTACAAAAACTAGCGAGCCACTTGTTAAGTGAAACTAATATGCTATTCCTCTTATCATTGCCTCTACCATACTTGATAGTTGTACTGAAGATACCACAAATGCAGTTTATTTCTGTAGTGGAGATAATTATTTTCAGTTTAGGGAAGCGGCTCCACACTGTGTATGGAGACACAAAATTAGCTGCTTGCCACTTGTCAGCCAGGCAGGATCGGCATTTGTGATTGGCATTGGTCAATCATGTACTTTTTACAATATCAATCCATTGGCACATCTGTAACTGAAACATAATCAAACCAAGCAATAATGACTTTGTTGGCTTGTTTCTGCTGTCAGGTTGCTGTCCCTGAGCCTGGGAAAGACCTCTCTGTGCAGAGACATCTGGCTGAAGGCTAAACACATGGAGATGCAGCGGAGTTGCAGGATGGAGCAGCACAAGAGCGTCAATGGAAATGAGCCGTGATTTGCCAAGAGCAACAACAAAGTAGCCATGTTTGTCCTTCTGATTCTTAAAGGTTTTTCACAAAAATAGTTTTCATTTTTTCGTTTCTTAAATTTTGCCATTTTGCCTCACAGTCATCGCTGCATGAGTAGCAATATTCAGCAGTATGTCTGCACACAATCTGCAGTGTTAGCATGTTTCTCCTAATGTAAATAAAGTTGTAATAAAAAACTGTTGTGTTTTCATTCATAAATAATGCAAATTTAACTGAACACTTTCACTCATACCTTTTTATTCCAGTAGAATATTGGACAAAGGCGTATATTACAGTGCACTTTACCATCAAGTAATACATCCAAAGAGGATGAGAATAAATGAGTCTTTAATATAATGATCTAATGTCAACACTGTGGATGAGGGCTGCTAAATAGGCGACGTGTGACCACAAGCAGATGGCATGGTGGTGAGATGGTGCTAAACAAATGCTATAAGACCTTTAGTTGGATGTTGTCGATAGGCTCAACAGATAGAAAATGAAAGATGAATAGATGCATGCTGAAGCACAAAAGGAGAAAATGTCACCCAGCATGATAGGATTACATAATGTATAAAACAATCTAGCACTGTGGTCTTTGAGGAATGATGAGGATTAACATTTTATCTTATTTACAGTTGTCCCACTAATGCATTCCTGATGCATTTTTTCAAACAACTTTAGCTTAAAATATTGCATTGCGGCCATATTTTTGGCAGCTCCACTCTTCTGAATAATAGTCATGTAGCAACCACAAAACAAATAACAGTAATTATGAACCAAATGACCAAATATCTTGGTATATTCCACCTTGATCAAGTTGATTCAGTACAACCCTCAACAGTGACACTGTATATTTTGTTTTTCCCAGAAAATGAGGCAATAATGTAAGGTTGGGACAAAAAAATACAGTTTCATTGCACAGTGGTGTTAAAATACATAAAACAGATGTTAAACAATTTTTACATTGCCCATTACACAAGGATTTAATGAACTTTTCCAAGATAAAACAGTTTGATACCCTGAACATTTTATTTTATACAGTACACCAAATGTAACGTAAGAATGGAGATTCAAACCAAAATATCGCCTGTTAAAGCAAGTATGCTTTCTGTTTTAGGAGTGCTTTTAATTGTGTGTGTGTGTGTGTATGTATATATATATATATATATATATATATATATATACGCACACACGTGTATATATGTATATTACTTCTAGTCAACTATAAAACAATTTACAACGCTACCTCATATAGTTCATTATAGTTAGTATAACCAATATTTAAAGACATTTATAAAAATGAAACATTGCCAGTTGTTTTTCTTACTCAATGCATATCTTTTCAAAATATATATCATATATATTATGCTTTAACCTCTTTGCATACAAAAAGCCTACAGGAGGTTCTACACACTGTGGACACGCCGTGATTATTATTACTAAGGTCTTGTGAAGTCATAGGTTGTACAATATCATAAGATCACTTTACAACATTGATATTACATGTGATAACTTTGTATGCTTTTGTTGTCTTGCTAGTTTCTGACCGCTATACAAAGGCTAAAAGTTCACATCTAAACATCTTTTTTGGATCCACACGAGTTATTATTTGGTCAAGTTTATTACGAGGTCTGTATCACAAATACCAATAGGTGGCCTGCACATACCGGGCATCTAAAGTATGTTAAGTAATCCAGAGTTGCTCTGCCATCATGTAGCTAATAATGCCCTGTCAAAGTCGGTCGTTTTAGCATTAACCTTTCATGTGAGCTTTGTGGACAACAAAGGACAGTGATGTGTTTACATGCACATCATTCAAACTTAATAGCTTCATTCATTCTTGTGAATTTGGATTTTTATTCAGTTAACCATTAAAGTAAATAATTTTGATGCACATATTTTAACTTAATTAGCTCTATAAGACTTATTTCAGGAGTGGTTTCAAAAGTCAAGACATCCCTAAAAAATATATGGACTGATATATAAAATTGACAGTGCCTGATTTTGTAGTCGCAAACTACAATCTCCCCACCCCCCGTGACCCTGAAAGGGACAAGCAGTAAAAAAAGGAATGGATGAAAACAAAACAAAACAAAAAGTACATTTGTGCATGTAAACATTCACTGTCACATTAGAATGGTGTACACTTCCAGAGTCAACGCCGACATGAAGGGCAAAACTGAGGCCACATGTGTTGGCTAAGGAGTGAGGTTCAGTCTAAGCCATTGCTACGCTAGCACAGAGATAGTTTCTCCTGCTAAAAGCGAAATGCTAGATCTGAATGATCCTCGTCTGACACTGTGTAAACATTGCCTTTAAATCACTCTCCTGGACCTCGTTGACTGTTTCTGGCTCTGGGCTCTTTTGAACTTTGGCCACAGCAAAGTTGATGCTCTGAGTGAGTCCCGCCTGGGTGAGGCTGGCCACCTGGACCATGGAGCTCTTGATCTTGGCAAAAGGTGACACCACCCGGCTGCCGTTGCTGTCAGCAGGTGAAGGGCCGAGGCTGCCCTCTATCTGCGACCCCAGGCTTTTCTGAGAGCCTACTGAGATGGCAGAACTGGACCTCTGGACGGTAAGGAGGTTGGAAGCACAGGTAGTGGATTGGACGTCGAGCTGGGATGGCCTGGGGGGAAGTGGCTCCTCCTGCTTTGTGCTTGGCAGCTTGGGGTCCGCTGAGCTTGTATCCTGCACAGGCACTGGGGGCTTAATTGGATGGGCAGATGCAGACGGCTGCTCTCCAAACACCTTGACGGGTTTGGTCTGTGCATCCTGGACAAACTGGTGGCAGTAGGCATCGATAGGAGTACCAAAGTCAATCAGAATGGCTTCTTCTGCTATTGAGGCAGAACCTGGGGACTTGTCTTCACAGTCACTGACGCGGATAACAGAGGGGATATTTAGCTCCATGCTACTGATGGACTGGGAGCGACTGCCCAGTCGAGTGTTTGATGCTACGATGCCACAGCTGGGCAGCACATAGTCCACATTTTCAAAGGAGCTGATGCACGCATGCTCTTGGTCAGAATTATAGGAGTCAGAGTCATCAGAGAGATCAAAATTTGCATCAGTGATATCTTTAAAAGTGCTGGGATTGTTGCCATCGGATGTCTCTAAGCTGCTGTCCGACTTCCACAGGTTGACGTGCATGGTCGGCTTCAGGAAATTGACCTTCACATCAGGCTTAGCAAAGTTTCCGAGCTTTCCGAGGGGCCTGAAGGGGCCAATATTTACGCTTGTCTTGGTCTGTTTGACTTTCTGGTTCAGAGAGGAGAATTTGTTGAGAAGGAAACTTTTACCTTGAGCAAGCCCAGAGCTGCCCTGCACCTGCTCACAGTTTTTGTTCTGAATTCCCATTATGTCTTCATGAGGTTTGCTCTGACGCCTACAACGCAGACAGACATCTTTAGACAACATTATGGGTATCAACACATCACACCTGCCAACCTTGAATCAAAGTATGCATTAAAATCCCATTCTTGCAGGTTTTTTTGGTTTAATTTTATGTCGCATTTTGGACACCACTGCTTTCATAGCTCGTCGTCCTGGTTAAACCACTGACATGACGTCAATTCCGGGAGCAACCACAATTCTTCTATTATTTAGTTTTTAAGTTTCCTTCGACCCAAGCAAACAATTGTAATTAAAGAATGAAAGTATTATTTATGAAGGGACACATCTTTAAAAAAATTACTTAAGTGTGTCATTAATTATGATTAAATCTAAATACCTAAATGTGTTTTTAAATGTGCCATTAACTTATTTAATGCAAAATTACTGTAATTATCTAATTGTTTAATTATTGATTTCATTATTGAATGATTTCATTAGTTCCAGCTTCCTCCCACCTCCAAAGACATGCACCTGGGGATAGGTTAATTGGCAACACTACATGGTCCTTCGTGTGTGAATGTGAGTGTGAATGTTGTCTGTCTATCTGTGTTGGCAATGGGATGAGGTGGCGACTTGTCCAGAGTGTACACCACCTTCCGTACGAGTGCAGCTGGGATAGGCTCCAGCTACCCCCGCAACCTTGTGAGGGACAAGCGGTAGAAAATGGATGGATGGATGATTTGATTATTTTACGATGTAAATAATGTCATTATGTCATTACATAATTATTTAATGACACATTTAAGTAATTAATTTAATATTAATCTATTCATATGCCAGTAATAAATGTTGTCCAATTTCCTGAATTTGCCAGATAAAATAAATCCATGAAGTGCTGACACACCAGTTCATGAATTTATTTTATCTCTCAAACTCAGCAATCAAAAGTCTATGGGCGGAGCTAAGAAATCTAGTCCAATCATTGCTTTGGTTAAAGCCTGGAACTTCGGAAGTCTTTTGGCGACGAAGGACGATATACTCGTACTTTTTGGGAGTTGGTTATAGATAGTTTACAACTTGCAGACTATGTGGAAGCGACATGCTGAACCAGAGTATGCAGCAGTTAAAGTCGAGAAATGTATTTATTGAAGTTTGTATTGAAGTTGTTGGTAGTTATTTACGCACTTCCAGACTGATATTGACCAGCAGTCCAGCACTTGTCCTCCATTGACTTTAACGACTGAGTTTGACAGATAAAATAGATTGAGCAATGGCAAGGACTAAGTGGGGTAAAATGAAATGAATTACTAAATCTTTATAAATAATTGCTTAAAAGTATAATGATTTAATTAAATAAATCATATCATAATGAAATCAATAAATAATGAAATTGTGAAATAATTACAAACCCCGTTTCCATATGAGTTGGGAAATTGTGTTAGATGTAAATACAAACGGAATACAAAACGGCCTTATTTCATCTCCGTAATATCGCTAAAATTCGCTCCATTTTGTCCACTAAAGACGCTGAGATCATTATCCATGCGTTTGTTACGTCTCGCCTCGACTACTGTAACGTATTATTTTCGGGTCTCCCCATGTCTAGCATTAAAAGATTACAGTTGGTACAAAATGGCTAGACTTTTGACAAGAACAAGAAAGTTTAATCATATTACGCCTGTACTGGCTCACCTGCACTGGCTTCCTGTGCACTTAAGATGTGACTTTAAGGTTTTACTACTTACGTATAAAATACTACACGGTCTAGCTCCATCCTATTTTGCCCATTGTATTGTACCATATGTCCCGGCAAGAAATCTGCGTTCAAAGGACTCCGGCTTATTAGTGATTCCCAAAGCCCAAAAAAAGTCTGCGGGCTATAGAGCGTTTTCATTTCGGGCTCCAGTACTCTGGAATGCCCTCCCGGTAAAAGTTCGAGATGCCACCTCAGTAGAAGCATTTAAGTCTCACCTTAAAACTCATTTGTATACTCTAGCCTTTAAATAGACTCCCTTTATAGACCAGTTGATCTGCCGTTTCTTTTCTTTTTCTCCTATGTCCCACTCTCCCTTGTGGAGGGGGTCCGGTCCGAGCCGGTGGCCATGTACTGCTCGCCTGTGTATCGGCTGGGGACATCTCTGCGCTGCTGATCCGCCTCCGCTTGGGATGTTTTCCTGCTGGCTCCACTGTGAACGGGACTCTCGCTGCTGTGTTGGATCCGCTTTGGACTGGACTCTTGCGACTGTGTTGGATCCATTATGGATTGAACTTTCACAGTATCATGTTAGACCCGCTCGACACATTGCTTTCCTCCTCTCCAAGGTTCTCATAGTCATCATTGTCACCGACATCCTACTGGGTGTGAGTTTTCCTTGCCCTTATGTGGGCCTACCGAGGATGTCGTAGTGGTTTGTGTTGTGGTTTGTGCAGCCCTTTGAGACACTAGTGATTTAGGGCTATATAAGTAAACATTGATTGATTGATTGAATGATTTGCAAATCCTTTTCAACCCATATTCAATTGAATGCACTACAAACACAAGATATTTGATGTTCAAACTCCTAAACTTAATTTTTTTTGCAAATAATAATTAACTTTGAATTTCATGGCTGCAACACGTGCCAAAGTAGTTGAGAAAGGGCATTTTCACCACTGTTTTTCATCACCTTTTCTTTTAACAACACTCAATAAACCTTTGGGAACTGAGGAGACACATTTTTGAAGCTTTTCAGATGGAATTCTTTCCCCTTCTTGTTTTATGTACAGCTTAAGTGGTTCAATAGTCCGGGGTCTCCGTTGTGGTATTTTAGGCTTCATAATGCGCCACACATATTCAATGGGGGACAGGTCTGGACTACAGGCAAGCCAGTCTAGTACCCGCACTCTCTTACTATGAAGCCACGCTTTTGTAACAAGTGACTTGGCATTGTATTGCTGATATAAGCAAAGGCGTCCATGATAACGTTGCTTGGATGGCAACATATGTAGCTCCAAAACCTGTATGTACCTTTCAGCATTAATGGTGCCTTCACAGATGTGTAAGTTACCCATGCCTTGGGCACTAATACACCCCCATACCATCACAGATGCTGGCTTTTCAACTTTGCACCTGGAACAGTCCAGGTGGTTCTTTTCCTCTTTGGTCCGGAGGATACGACGTTCACCGTTTCCAAAAAACAATTTGAAATCTGGACTCATCAGACCACAGAACACTTTTCCACTTTGCATCAGTCCGTCTTAGATTATCTCAGGCCCAGCGAAGCCAGCGGCGTTTCTGGGTGTTGTTGATAAATGGCTTTGGCTTTGCATAGCAGTTTTAACTTGCACTTACAGATGCAGCAACAAACTGTAGTTACTGACAGTGGTTTTTTGAAGTGTTCCTGAGCCTATGTGGTGATATCCTTTACACACTGATGTCACTTTTTGATGCAATACCGCCTGAGGGAACGAAGGTCCGTTATATCATCGCTTACGTGCAGTGATTTCTCCAGATTTTTTTAACCTTTTGATGGTATTACGGACCGCAGATGGTGAAATTCCTAAATTTCTTGCAATTGCACTTTGAGAAACAATGTTCTTAAACTGTTTGACTATTTGCTTACGCATTTGTTCACAAAGTGGTGACCGTTTCCCAATCCTTGTTTGTGAATGACTGAGCATTTCACGGAGGCTGCTTTAATACCCAATCATGGCACCAACCTGTTCCCAATTAGCCTGCACACCTGTGGGATGTTCCAAATTGTGTTTATCAGTTTGAACATCAAATATGTTGTCTTTGTAGCATATTCAAATTAATATGGGTTGAAAAGGATTTGCAAATCATTGTATTCCGTTTATATTTACATCTAACACAATTTCCCAACTCATATGGAAACGGGGTTTGTAAATATGAAACAATGAAATCAATACCTCATAAAAACATACAAATAATTAAATTAGTGACACATTTAAAAACACATTTATGTATTTAAGTCCAATTATAATAAATTCCTTATTATTGCATTTACTTCCATCCCCTTTGGCCCTTTGTGGTTATTGGAGCTGCAACCAAGCAATGTGTTATGTCAATTTCAGTGGAGATGGGCTGTAAGCCATCCAAACAAATTACACACACAGGAAATAATGTTCTTCAAGCTGACCAATGACAGCGCTTAGTGTCCGCAATGTTGGATTCTTGGGGGGAGGTGCACGTTAGGAAGGGAAACGCGAGCGAGTGTGTATCGGGAGTGCATCAAAGCATACAAGTATTCAAGGGTCAAAATGCATGCCAAGCATAAAAAATGCATACAAGTTGGCAGTTCTGGCACATGTTATAATGATACTAGAAAATGTGGTAATTACCTCTCCAGCTTCTTTTCAACCACCAGTAGGTCCAGCCCCCTGGCCTGCTTTGTAATGCGAAGCATCTCAGCAATGCATTGCAGTGTATCTGAAACATAATATATCAGTTTAGGCTTTCAAAATATTTGCTTCAAGCCTCTTTCATTTTTCAAAAGGGGCATGCTTATCCTACCCTTGCCATCATCCTCAGGATTTCGTGTGGCTGCACGAAGTGTGTGAAAATATCCGCTTGTCTCTTCACTCCTGTAATGCAGACGCATACAACAGAACTTTGGCTTGCCAAACAGCGTCGGCTCTGGACCTGCAAGAGAATACTCAGACTTACAACTTCCATTTTTTTTCATTTTCATTTCCTTGAATCATTATCAGTGTCTACATTACTAAACGGTTGCTGGGAAACTGTTAAGCACGCTTTTAGGAAGTGTTGGGTGACTCTGGTTCATAGAAAACATTCACCACTTCTTCTTTGAGTGAATTTGAAGACTTACCAATTTCAATCTTGTCCAAGCCATCTAAATTGAGGCGCTGGTACTGGTTGACTTTATCGGTTTCTTCATCATAGCTGTCAATGTACACAAGAGAAAAAACAGTGGATGAGTAACAGGAAGCGAGTCCACTAAATATGTCGCACATATGCAGTTTAGACTTACAAAGCAATGTAATAGGCTTTGTCGGACAGAAGCAGGAGTACATCTACATCTTTGTTTGAGGCATCAATCAGGCTGTTACAAAAAAAGAAGACATCTTTCTCCATATTTAATTCATTATCATGTTACTTGTGTATAAGTGCTTCCCTTTGCATTAAATTGAAGTCCAACATTTAAACAACCAACCTCATGTCACAGTTGATAAGAGCCCAACCACCGTGAAACTTCTCATCATCTGGCAGGAGAAGCTGCATGTATGTCTGCAACAGGAGACTGACTTGCTCTTGAGCACCTCTTTGGCTTTCCTTTTCTTTCTCTTCATGCTCCTTCTCCTTGCTGAAAATGGAGTAGAGGTCCTCTGTCACAGGCAGGCCCATCATGAGGTCTGCGGACAGAGACAAAAGAGTCTGTAAAGGGTTGTTCGAATGTGCAGACACACGAGAGAATATCTGTCTTTAATTACCAATTACTGCTTGTCTGTAAGCATCCCTAAAGCGGTTCAGATAGTAGCGGTTGGCTGAATTCACACCATCCTTCATTACGCCAGCCAGTTTTCTCTCACCTGTCCTGGTAAAATCTCCCTGAAAACAAACAGTGTACCCACATTTGTTAAATGAAATTTGCGTAAATTAGGCCTCAATTAATCAAACGATAAATGGAAATGAACTTGATAACTTTGATAAATGTCCATGCTATCCATGTGTGTTTGTTTTCTTAGTCTCTCAGAAATAAATTATTCCAATCAACCACAATCTTTATCTCGGTGGGCGCAGGCGGGACCACTAGCTTACAAACGCAGGATGTATGAACAAACGTTCACAAATTGCTATCAGTGTGGAAATATTTCAGTTTCAAATCAAATGAGCGTGATGAGCACATCAACACGAACGGAAAAGCCAGCATGCTGAATTTTTTATAGAAATTGAGGGCATAAACAAAAAAGACAACAAAAAAACCCACTAGACCCAGTTTTTCATACAGGGAAAAAATTGCACTTATAATAAATAGTTGCTGTAGCACATGTTTTTGCTAACCGGGATTGAGAGCATGTCTGTTAACTTATTTAAGATGGAAACAAAAATATTAATGAAAAATAAAGGTTTTCTGGTTTCAAAGGGTTATTATTGTTGTAAGTGTATTATGATTACATGAACGTTACATTAATTTGGTCTCAAAATAATGCTGACAATAAAATTATTTATTGGCAATAATTTTTGGGACAATATATCTTCCATTAAACGACACTAAGTATATAGCAATATATCACAATCTCTTAATACTACCTTAAGTGCTGCTGTTCCGGCATACTGTCTGCTGATGGTGTCGCCATTGTTGGCCCACATTATCTGATAGATCCTGTAACATTTGAGAGGAAGTGGCTGCTCTGGAGGCATCACACCCAACTTTTTCAGCTGAAAAGAGTAAGAAAGGCATTTATTCAACAGGCTAGGTGTTGTTGTTGTGAGGAAAACATTTTAAAAGCATTGCTATTTGTCAGTTGCCATCACTAACTGAGAGGTTAATTTAAAAAAGGTGCTACAGCTTAACAGCTGCTGAAAAATATAGTCGTCTTCTTAGTCCAAATAATTCAAAGCACTAACCTGGTGTTCCATCACTGCCCGAGCAATAGCAGCCTGTACTACATTGGTCCTGTCCAGACAGTCCATGCAATTAACTCGAAAGATTCCCTCCTGCTTGCAGATGACTCCAGCTTGGTCCACCCTGGCAGAAAACCCCATGACACCAGTACTATAATAATTTGCTATCTTTTTTACCTTAAAAAAAACTACCAAGTGATAATCTTAGTATCGTTTGTGTACAAATTACAAATAGTGATACTTACCAGGCCCACTTCATGTCCGTGATGATATCAGAGATGGCATCCGTCAGTGTTTGAACATTTTCAAATTTCATCCCTCGACTGATACAGAGCACAAGACGTATGAAAGTGTTATCAAAAACAGAATGGCAAATATATCACAGTAAAAGTTCTACTGCCTGCCAAGCCAAGTATTTCTCTCACCAGTGCTCGTGGAAGTCAAATGAAACATAGGTGAGGTTTGGGTTGTTGTAAAGAAGGACTTGCTTAAGATACGCATCCCCAATCAACTTCTCTCGTCCACTTTGATCAACTAAGTTGATGATGACCTGAAGATAAGAATACAGTAATATAGTTAGATATATATTATAGTAGTCCTGTGTATACAAAATTATATGATGATTATAGCATCTTACAAAAGTGCAATTTTAGCAACCATTTTACTATATCTTCTCAAGGGACAATATTTAAAAAAATAAACTTGGATTTATTTCAGAGTAGTAATGTATAGCCTGTGTCACAAGATAAAAATAAGTCAACACACAGCCATTCCTGTCTAAATAGCTAGCAACAACAATTAATACATCTCACAGTGAGCATGTATAAGTTGCACCCTAAGTGTCAATATTTTGTGTGAGAACAATTGTTATTTAGGGCACTGATGTTCTGCTTTAGAATTTCACAGTACATGTTGGAATTAATGTTAGCTCAAAAAACAACAGCTCTACAGTGCCAAGAACACTCATGCAGCCCAAGGGCACAGTGCCACAACTACCATGCTTAACTGCAGCTAAAACACAAATATGGAGGAACTCACTTGTGTTGCTAGCAATTTAGACATTAAAGGCTGTGTGCTGTTTAGTCATTTTCAGTTTTAATTTGTAAAACTATCAATACTGCTACACAAGTTACATGCTGACTATTCTAAAGTACAAGCAAGTTTAATTTACTTTAGTATTGTCCATTAAAAATATACTGCAGTAAAAATTATTTTTAATATGTAAAGGATTTACTATTTTGTCAGTCAATCATTAGTATCAGAATGGTGTAGTTTATTTGTTCTTAACAAGTTAAATTCATGGTTACATTGGCACAATTAAAAGGGAACTGCACTTTGTCTGAAATGTTGCGTATTGTTCACAATCATTATGAAAGATGTTATGACGAATAGATTTTCTATTTTAATGCATTGTAAATATGAAACAAATTCGATCAAAAGTTCGCTTACAATGTAACAAGTGCTGTTCGTTTAAATGTCGGTCAAATTGTCCCAATTTGTCGGATCATATTCTCAGCCATTTACTTTCCAGGTGAGTTGCCTGATTTATAATCTACAATAAATTTACAGGAAGCAGGGAAGCGAGGAAACAGCAGACCAATCGATTATGTAAACATAGGGATACACGGAAGTGATTACGTCGCGGCTATAAATAGGTCATCTACACTAGCGCTTATAACAATATCACTAATAGTTGGTTAATATTTAAGTCACAAAATGTAAATTAAGTATTGTTGGCGCTTTTTGAATGGTCATTTATGGATTTTATGGGCGGAATAGTGGCGCTCCCATTGGCTCCGCTGTAAACAAAATTTTATTAACGTTTATTTAATATTTAGAATGCATTAAAAAAATCCATATGTCGTCTAGTTTTTCGATAGTCAAAATTAAAAGAAAGTTCAGTTCCCCTTAAGCATGTCCAAAAAGGATTAAGAAGAAGCAAGGTCATCTCCCTGAGCACCGGCTCCCCCCAGGGCTGCGTCCTGAGTATCCTGCCGTTCACGTTGATGACTCATGACTGCTGCGCCAGGTCCACTACTAACCATATTGTGAAGTATGCAAACGACACGTGTCGACAGTGGTGGGCCTCATCCGTGACAACAATGACATGGACTACAGGGAGGAGGCGAAACATCTGGTTGACTGGTGCAGAACCAACAACCTGGTCCTGAGTGTCAACAAGACCAAGGAGATCATCGTTGACTTCAGGAAGCACCAGTCCAGCCACACTCCACTCTACATCAACGGCACAGCGGTGGAGATGGTAAGCAACACCAAGTTCCTGGGGGTGCAGATAACTGACAATATATCCTGGTCCCTACACACTGGAGCTCTTGTAAAAAGAGCTCAGCATCGCATGCACTTTTTGCGTAGGATGAAAAGAGCACAGCTCTCTTCCCCCATTCTCACCACATTGTACAGAGGCACTATAGAGAGCCTGCTGACCAACAGCATCTCCTTCTGGACTGGAGCCTGCAATGCCTCAGACTGGAAGTTTCTCCAGAGAGTGGTGAGGACGGCGGAAAAGATCATCAGGACTCGTCTTCCTCCTATCCAGGAGATCGCAAAAAGCCGCTGCCTGACCAGGGCTCAGAAAATCCGCAAAGACTACTCCCACCTCCGCCAAGGACTGTTTTCATTGCTGGACTCTAGAAAGAGGTTCCGCAGCCTCCGAAGCAGAACCTCCAGGTTCTGTAATAGCTTCTTCCCTCAGGCCGTAAGACTCTTGAACGCATCATAATTGAATTATCCCCTCAACTCCCCCCAAAATGGATTAACTCGCTGAAATAAAAAAGACAATATATTGTACATCCATAAACGTGGACACATGTGAAAAAGTTAAATATATTTATCTGTACAGTAATCTATGTATTTATTTATATATATTTATACATATTTATTTATTTTATATATATATTTATATATTATTTATATATATTTATTTAATTATATATGCACCTTATTGCTTTTTTTATACTGCACTACCATGAGCTTATGTAACGAAATTTCGTTCTTATCTGTGCTGTAAAGTTCAAATTTGAATGACAATAAAAAGGAAGTCTAAGTCTAAGTCTATCTATTTTTTCTATAACTGATAATTCATTCACACCACTTCTTTTACAAGTTAACACTTTAATATTTTGCTTGCTTACACTGCCATTTAAATTCTGTACACTAAGACTCCTTAAGTGAAAATAAAGAAAGGTGTTTTAAAATATAAAATAGGAGTTAAAAATTACACTACAGTATATAGCCTGTGCATTGTTAAGAAAAAGGAATACAGATGTCAAAAATAAGGATACAAATAAAATAGGATCACATTGGTAATAATAATTTAGAATAAGGTGACAGGAAATGAGGATCAGTAAAGCAAGGACATTAAAAATAAAAATCAAAATATTTCAGTATAGTAAAACATTTTGAATGAATTATTTCATTTGAAAGTAATTAATGTATCATTATTAATGTATTGCATAATATTGTCAAACTAGGCTAATTCAGGGTGATTAAAAAATAATATGCCAAAATTATCAAATCGACATTTCAAAAATGAAAAACAATAGAAAACCTAGCTTTAACACGTGTTGTACGTAACTCTGGAGTATTTATTTCATGCATTACAAGTGCTCAATATAGCCACCACCTAATTATGTTCTAAAAGCGCACTGCACCATGACAAGGACATTTGTTTTCGCAAACTTAACCACACAAAACGCCTTCTGTTAAGGAGTCAATATTTTGAGGGTAAGTAAACACGTGGTCTTCCTACAATTGAACAGCGTCAAAAGATTTACATGACCACAACAGTGAAATTGTAACACAATAAAAAAACTTGGATAACTCCTGTATTAAATTACAATTGATTTAATCTATTATAATGCTTTAGAACTGAATAAATGTGTGATTATTTTGACATAATATTTTTAATCACACTGTATTCCGTTTTTACTGACTTTAAGGTGAATCAAGTCTTTGTTAGATATGTGTTTTACTTCCTTGTAGTCAACATGTTGTCATCTTTAGTATTTTTTCAGTTTCTCAATGTCTTTTACAACAAGGAATTTTTCTTCTTCCGGTTTTATGTTTAACTTTTTGTAGATTTACAGTTGGCTTTCCATTTGCATTAAATTCAACTTCTCTTACTTAAGTCACATGTTTTCTTGGCAACATCTGTGTTGCGTTTCGTCAGATGCTCATTCATGTAGACGTTGTTTCTTTACAGCTTGCTTAGTACTGTGCATTGCTTAGCTTGCTTTGTAAATATACATCACGGTAGAACCATCTTTCTTTCAGCCTCTCAAGTGGTCTTTGGTTTGTGTTCCAACTTTTTGTGGTTACAAACATACTCTCATGAATTATCAAAGCAGCACTATTGTCGTGAGTTGTACACCGAGGACGGACATTACTTTTGTTCTTCTTCGCTAACTTTAACCTCCATTCGATCTCTCAAGCGTGAAGCAGACTCTTCTCTTGGCAGTGCGTAAAAGAAAATAAACGTTGGAATGCTTTGTCCAAGCAACTCAAATGCTGCGACCATCATCAAGATGGTATGTTTAAACATGGATAAAATGGACAGTGATACCTGAGCAGCCTAGTGGCCTACTTAGAGGGTCTCTTTCTTCTCAATAAGACAGCCTTTCCCTCCTTTATCACACCTCTTCCAGTGTATAAGATGAGCCCAGGTATAAAAGTAAGGAGTTTTTTTTGTTGTTGTTTCATTAACTTCTTGTATTTAACATTTAAATACCATATTGTATATGTATTATAATATGCTCTGTGGCGTGTGTGACCTAGAGCGGCAAAAACATCTGACAGAATATGAATCTCAACCTACATCTAATTTGTAGGAAAGGAACTTGTAACCGCGGAAGCACCTGTACCCGTGTTAAAGCATGAAAAAAATACATCTGTCCAAATGAATTTTAATTTCACTGTAATTATGAATGTAGTAAGTAGTGTAAACTTTACAATGTACAGCCATGTAAATGACTGACACACATAACAAACCTACCTGTTTCTTGTAAAGTTTAAGCTGCTCGTCGAAGTGACAGGCAAAGTACACCATGGTCTCCTTTTCTTCTGAAACATCAAACAGCATTAAACTACTGTGGTTGGCCAAGTTACAGTTGTATTGTCTCTTGGTGATTAGTTATTTGTTTCAGACATTTTAAAGAAGTTAAGGTAAGGTAATATTGTATTTACACTTTCACAATTTAGCAATTCCAAAAAAAGGAGTAGGAAGAAGCACAGCTTATTAAATCCTACACCTTCATATATCAGCAATTAATGGTATGTTTTGTTTTAACATGTTGACACTTCAAATAATTAATGTGTTAATAATTTCTCATTAAAACGTTTTCTCGCTTCCTGTGATTAAAGGTGCTGTTTGCAACTTCCTCAGAGCTACATGTTTTTAAATAAAAAATTCAACAAGAACACCACTGGCTAACATAAGCTAACATTGGTGGTTTAACAGAACACATTTGTTTTAAAACTGTCTATATTTTTCACAATTACTAAGTTTATGTAATAACAATTTTTGCCGGCCCGAAAAAAAGAAATGGGTGTTTACGGAGGTCACTCGACCGGTCTCGTGGAGGGAGCACATGCACACAGACAAAAGCAGTCTAAGACAGGCAACAAACAATTTGCAGTCATGTTGTTGTTATGATAGAATATACATTTAATGACAGTTCCCGTTAACTGGCCAAATTGCTATTATTAGCTAACAACACCTGAAGCTTATGCGTTACGTTGATACATCCAACAAGCCATAAGTGGGTGGGATATAACGCTTAAAGTATATTGGAAAGTTAGCGGCCTAAATGTTGCAAACAGACCCTTTAATTGTCTCCATTTTCGAATAGGGAAGAAAAAAAATCTAATTGACATTGCAATAGTATAGTTCATATAGTATATTTTGGTATGTAACTTCATAATACTTTAATAGAAAAAGTAAAGTCATGCATACCTTTCAAAATTAAATTTGACTGTAACAACACTAATTAATATATTTGGTTGATATAATGAGTAAGGTAAATTTCGAATTACCCATTAAAACTCCTGCTATTAAATTAAGTAGTGTACATTTGAAAAGCCAAAAAAATTGTAATGCTGCCATCGTTCCATCAACTAGTTCAATGCAAGAAGAAGAGGTTCAACTGACCTTTCTCCAAGCGTGGCCGGGGATTGTAGCGGTAACCTGCCTGGCTCCAGAAGACAGGCACTGAACCACGAGTCTGCACATAGGATAGAGTGTGGCTGTGCACGTGGATCAACTGCTCTGTCTCCACATAATTAGCCACATGGCCATCTGTAGCCACTCCTCTGCGTTTGTATCGCATCCCTTTGGGAAAGAAGAACGCATGAATACTATTTAAAGATTATGCACATCACACTTAATGTTTCACTTATAATAAAAAAAATAACTTGGTCATCATCATCTTAAACCTAAGTAACACAAGCTTCACAACGTACCTGCTCGATGGCGGCTTCGTCTGGAGATGAGCGCAACCGTGAAGCGGGGATGAATGTCATCCACACAAGTTACCTCCTGTGGTGGGGTTTCTGGGCTACTCCGCTCATCATCAGAGGTATCATAATTCACGACAAGTTCCTCCACTTGGACAAAGCCTTGGATAATTGGTATCACCCAAAAGTCTATTTCTGGGATCTGGGGCAAACAAAATAAACACTTTTAGAATCATCAAGTTGACTACAGGTAGGATTACAACAACAGGTCACTAGAATATAGACCAGGGTTGGCTAGGAGGCTATATTGGGTTAAAGCTTGCGGTCCTGCCTCCGCCCACTGAGACTAAGGCTGTAGATGGATGACAAGAGGGTTCACTCTCTTCATTTAATTCTGTTATTGAAAAAAATTGTTCAGGTGCTGAGAGTGATGCACAGACTGAACCCTCTTGCACCCTGAAGAACAAACACACATGGACATGGCAATTTATCGATCCCGGCAAAGTTATTAAATTCATTTAATCATCTAATAATCTTCATCATTCAATTATCTGATTGGACCCATTGCTATGGGAAGTAACAGGTTGTTTTCCTTGTCATGTAATCTTTGCCACTTGCTCATGCAATAACAGTAGCTTCAAGTTAGCATCAAATTGTACTTACTTTAAATTACTTGAATCCAACATAATGTCACAACTGAAAACAATTTACATTTCTAGGCATTTATTTTTATTAAAACAACGGACAAGAACTATATATATAACATACAGCTAGCATTTCTGATTGACAGTAACTATGATAGTCTTTAAAAATGGGAACAACACAAGTTGTTGTTTTTTTTATTACCTGTAGGTCTATGAGATCTTGAATCATGTGTTTGTTCCAGAAGAAACGGTCGTCCACCTTTCACACAGAATAAAGTAACAGTCACTATTCAGTGTATTCACAAAGATGTAACAAGTATGTGGCTCGTATACAAGCATGCACATGATACAGAGGGGCAAAAGAGTATTTAGTCAGCCACCGATTGTGCAAGTTTTACCACTTATAATGATAACAGAGGTCTGTAATTTTCATCACAGGTACACTACACCTGTGAGAGACAGAATGTGAAAAAAAATCCAGGAATTCACTTTGTGGGAATTGTAAAGAATTTATTTGTAAATTATGGTGGAAAATAAGTATTTGGTCAATTACAAAAATTCAACTCAATACTTTGTAATATAACCTTTGTTGGCAATAACAGAGGTCAAACGATTACTATAGGTCTTTACCAGGTTTGCACACACAGTAGCTGATATTTTGGCCCATTCCTCTAGGTTTTGGCTCAAAATCTCACAATACATGGCCCCATTCTTTCTTTCCTTAACACGGATCAATCGTCCTGTTCCCTGAGCAGAAAAACAGCCCCAAAACATGATGTTTCCACCCCAATGCTTCACAGTAGGTGTGGTGTTCTTGGAATGCAACACAGTATTCTTCTTCCTCCAAACACGACGAGTTGAGTTTATACCAAAAAGTTATATTTTGGTTTCATCTAACCACATGACATTCTCCCAATCCTCTGCTGTATCATCCATGTATCCCTTTTGGTTTAAACTCAACTCGTCGTGTTTGGAGGAAGAAGAATACTGAGTTGCATCCCAAGAACACCACACCTACTGTGAAGCATGGGGGTGGAAACATCATGTTTTGGGGCTGTTTTTCTCCTAAGGGTACAGGACGATTGATGAGCTTTGAATGATTGACCAAATACTTATTTTCCACCATAATTTACAAATAAATTATTTTAAATTCCTACAATGTGAATTCCTGGATTTTTTTTCACATTCTGTCTCTCACAGTTGAAGTGTACCTATGATGAAAATTACAGACCTCTGTCATCATTTTAAGTGGGAGAACTTGCACAATCGGTGGCTGACTAAATACTTTTTTTGCCCCACTGTATATGGTACTTGTCGTTCTCCAAACCTGTTTCCAGAGGGGCACATTTGATCCATGCAAGTCTCCTTGGCGCTGCACACTGTTTGTCAGGTCATAGGTAGAACTATAGTAGAAGGAGTCAGAGTCCTCAAATATTTTGTACAGTTCGTCAAGCAGCCTCCTCTCTAGACGTTCCTTCTCTTTGTTTTCCTTTACCTGAAAGGCAGGGGAATACTGAATTGGGAAAGTGGGTAGGAAAAATTTTACTAACTTTACAGATTACAAAATGAAAAATGCTCAAAAGCATTAAGTGGGTGAAACCATTTTCCAGATATACAAACCTTTTTCTTGATGGGAACAGCCACATTAGATTTGATCTGACTTAACGTTTTCATCAACTTCGATTCATCAGGAGACTGAACCAGTTTCTCTGATTTGTCAATTCCAAAGTGATGCTTTTTGCAAAACTGAAAAAACATTAGATGCTGTCAAATACTCTCATAAAATGAACCAGACCTAACTAGCGATAATGAGGGTAAAAGTAAACAATGCCAGTTAAAGAAAGACATGATGATGGATTTTTTGTTTTTTTGCATCTACGGCGCATCAATTTGAACTTTATTCACTGCAGACTTTGGGATGCCAAATGCTAGGATGTCATATTTTGTCATTTAGATAAAGAATGTCTCATAATCCCAACGAAAAAACAGGGTGGGAAAGTTGAGGAACGAAGCGTTTTTTTGTATGGTCCACACCAGTTTTGGGTTTTAAATGGCTGTCAAAGTGTACCAACTTACCAACTCTGATTTCTTCTGTGTAGGTAAGATACATGATTTATGATCTCGAAGAAACTTTCAGGGAGCAAGGAGGCGAGGAATCAGCAGACCACTCGGTGATGTAAACATAGGGACAGAACTTGTTATCACTGCCCCGCTATAAATAGGTTGTCTGCGTTTGCGCTTATAATAAACGTATGACTAATACTTGGTTGATATTCAAGTCAGGAAATGTAAATTGAGTATTGTTGGCGTTTTTTGAATGTCTATTTATTGGATTTTATTGGTGAAATAGTGGAAGTTCCATTGGCGACTTATATTTATGTTTACCCTGCCTTCCGCCTGAATGTAGCTGAGATAGGTTCCAGCACTCCCCGCGACCCAGAAGGGGACAAGCGGTAGGAAATGGATGAATGGAATATTTAGAAGGCATTTTTTTGTTTTAATACATCCGTCGTCATGTCTTTCATAATGATTGTGAACGATAGGAAACATCTTTTTAAAAAGTGCAGTTCCCCTTTAAGTAACGGCCCAAAGTCTACAGTAGATGGACAACTATACAATGTAACACGATTTCAGCAAACACAGGGAATATATTTATTTTGCAATACAATATCCATCAAGGTGAAGTCTAACAATCTACTGTATTAGGGAGCAATTTATCACTGCCATTATTACTCACTTGGAAATATTCGGTCTCACCATCCAGGAAGCTGCCCTGAAAGACTAATATCTTAGTATATCTTCAACTTTCTCTGAGTGCATTTACAATATCTAGCTTAATTTTCATTTTCACCTAAATCGGAGTGGGACATTTAACAAAACAAACATTCGGATTCTAGTTACTGATAGCCTGCCAACGATGAATCATACACCGACGCATTCATGGTATTCTTAGCAACACTCAATAAGGTCAAGTATCATACACTTTGCCACCAGTATTATAACAGAATTATGATGCGCACCTCCAGCTCCAGCTCCTGAGGCTCTTCATCAGACAGCGGAATGACAGCTATCTTGATGATCTTGTAGACTTTGTGGTTGCCTGGCAAATGGCCAACAAGTGCTTTCTGTCGGATTAATACAAGACCAAGAGGAAGATCTGGCAAGAGAAGCAGAAGAAGAGGGAGTTCCATCATAGGATCAAATTCCTCACATTCTGAAAGGTGTGAAAAAAACCGCCTCACAGCAGCCATTGATTTAATTTTAATATAGCAGTACAAGCCCTATGGTAAATAAATATTGAATAAATCAGTATTTCTGCATGTTAAACCATCACGTTTTTAGGAATAAGACAATTGCTCTTGTGTAGAGTAAAAATAGCTCAGGCAAAAAAATCAACTGAAGCAACACTGACAGATCACTCTTCTTCATCAGTACATGCATTTTAAAGTGCATTTACACACAGTTTCACACCTTTCCTCCAGAACACGAAGGAAGTCTCAGTAATTGAAGAATTTGTGATATCAAGCAGCCAGACTCAAGCAGACAGGAAGAACTTTTTTTTTTTCAAACGTTGATGAGGAATTGTCAAACAAGTTCTCTTTCAACTTCTCACCTGTGTGAAGCTGTATTTTTCCAATGATACCTTCCACTAGACCCAAACATACTGGGTTCCAGGCAAGCAGCAAGTCTGTTGCTAAAAGCAAAGTAAGATAAAAACGGACACGTTAAAACAGTGGCAGGGCTTGACACTGCAGTGGGGTCATTTTCTTGAGCAGCTGTAAATTGCATTTGGGATGAGCCTCACTGATTTGGAATTGTGTCGATTGTATGGATTGCATTGTTGATTAATCAAGTCGTCAAGCAATTAGGTAAAATGGAGCGCAACTAGATAAGATGCTACTGGTTTAGTCGAAATTAGTTTTTATGTAAAGAAGAACTGCATTAAGTACGAATTGGAAAGTTGTGCAATGTGCTTCAGGGAGCATTATTCTGCATAGTTACTATACACTGGAATGGAAACAGCAGTACATAAAATGTCAAAGATAAGGTATCCCATAAATAAATTTGGAGCTTATAATTACTGGCAACCTCCTAATTATATTAAGATAATGTCCGTGCAAGTGGCTTGTCATTACAACTTTGTATTTGGCTTCAAAACACACTTTCTCTGCACCTGGTCTGACAAACAATCAGGCGCTTTAGCAGGAGGGATCTTTCTCACTATTCCTTAGATTTACAGTGGGGCAAAAAAATATTTAGTCAGCCAACGATTGTGCAAGTTCTCCCACTTAAAATGATGACAGAGGTCTGTAATTTTCATCATAGGTACACTTCAACTGTGAGAGACAGAATGTGAAAAAAAATCCAGGAATTCACATTGTAGGAATTTTAAATAATTTATTTGTAAATTATGGTGGAAAATAAGTATTTGGTCAATTACAAAAATTCAACTCAATACTTTGTAATATAACCTTTGTTGGCAATAACAGAGGTCAAACGATTACTATAGGTCTTTACCAGGTTTGCACACACAGTAGCTGATATTTTGGCCCATTCCTCTATGCAGATCTTCTCGAGAGCAGTGATGTTTTGGGGCTGTCGCCGAGCAACACAGACTTTCAACTCCCTCCACAGATTTTCTATGGGGTTGATGTCTGGAGACTGGCTAGGCCACTACAGGACTTTCAAATGCTTCTTACGGAGCTACTCCTTCGTTGCCCGGGCGGTGTGTTTGGGATCATTGTCAAGCTGGAAGACCCAACCACGTTTCATCTTCAAAGCTCTCACTGATGGAAGGAGGTTTTGGCTCAAAATCTCACGATACATGGGCCCATTCATTCTTTCCTTAACACGGATCAGTCGTTCTGTCCCCTTAGCAGAAAAACAGCCCCAAAGCATGATGTTTTCACCCCCATGCTTCACAGTAGGTTTGGTGCTCTTGGGATACAACTCAGTATTCTTCTTCCTCCAAACACGACGAGTTGAGTTCATACCAAAAAGTTCTATTTTGGTTTCATCTGACCTCATGACATTCTCCCAATCCTCTGCTGTATCATCCACGTGCTCTCTGGCAAACTTCAGACGGGCCTGGACATGTACTGGCTTAAGCAGGGAGACCCGTCTGGCATTGCAGGATTTGATTCACTGTCGGCGTAGTGTGTTACTGATGGTAACCTTTGTTACTTTGGTCCCAGCTCTCTGCAGGTCATTCACCAGGTCCCCCAGTGTGGTTCTGGGATTTTTGCTCACCGTTCTCATGATCATTTTGACCCCACGGGATGAGATCTTGCGTGGAGCCCCAGATCGAGGGAGATTATCAATGGTCTTGTATGTCTTCCATTTTCTGATAATTGCTCCCACAGTTGATTTTTTCACACCAAGTTGCTTGCCTATTGTAGATTCACTCTTCCCAGTCTGGTGCAGGTCTACAATTCTTTTCCTGGTGTCCTTCGACAGCTCTTTGGTCTTGGCCATAGTGGAGTTTGGAGTCTGACTGTTTGAGGCTGTGAACAGGTGTCTTTTATACAGATAACGAGTTCAAACAGGTTCCATTAATCCAGGTAAGGAGTGGAGGACAGAAGACCTTCTTAAAGAAGAAGTTTCAGGTCTGTGAGAGCCAGAGATCTTCCTTGTTTTAAGTGACCAAATACTTATTTTCCACCATAATTTAAAAATATATATTTTTAAATTACTACAATGTGAATTCCTGGATTTTTTTTTCACATTCTGTCTCTCACAGTTGAAGTGTACCTACGATAAAAACTACAGACCTCTGTCATCATTTTAAGTGGGAGAACATGCACAATCGGTGGCTGACAAAATAATTTTTTGCCCCACTGTACATGTCACCACGTCCGGCTCATTAAATACTAGTGGTGGTCATACCAGCGTCTGTTTTCAGGTATAAGGCGCAATTTAGCCATTAACAAAGAAAAACACCCTATTCTTGCGTTGTTTTCGGCTGTACAAACTGTTCAAATTGCAAAAAGGAAAAACATTTCTTCAGAGTTCTTTGAAAGGTAATTAAGAAGGGTGAAAAAGTGCAAGATTTTACGAAAGACGACGAGAAAAGTGTTGCAGACTTCAGTCCAAAGAAGCAAATTGGAAGAATACACTAGTGTGTAGTGATCACTTTGTTAAAGGTTTGTTTGATACACTTTTGAGATGTATTATTTCCCATTTAAGCATTATCTTGATAGTATTTGTATTTCATAAAACACATGTTTGCTACGAGTGTTTCCTTAAGCACTAACTCAGCAGGTCTAAATAAAAGAAAGCAAATGTAAGTGAAACCTAAAAGAGTTAGAATCTTTCAGCACATACACAATGTTGACAGCTACAGTTATGTTTTGATAAAGTCAGGGAAAAACATGCAACTTGTAAACGACAAAGCAACAAATACGGTTAGATGTGAAGTTAAATCATAAAATGCAATCTTACCCGAGCAAAAACGATGCATACATATTTATTTGTGAAAGTCTTGATACCAATTCCCCTGACCCAGCCACACACAAAGAAGTTGTAGACGTCCGTGCTTTTCCAAGTTTTCATCAGTTTTGTTGTGTAACAATACATCTGGAGCACACATTGTTATACATATCTGGGAACGCGACTGACAGTAATCCTTGGTATCACTCGATAATTTAGGGGGGGGGATAAAGTATAGGGATCTATTCCATTGCATAGTTAAATTTGTTGCTCATATTTGCTTTTTGCAGGAAGATCTAGGCTCTTTGCGTACCCGATTGTTTGCGCGCGGTTTTCTGCACAACAGCCATCTTGGTTTGGTTGACCACCACTGGTTTTCATGTGATGAAATACAAGCAAATTTAGCAAGTATTCAGACCTATCCTGATACTCCTGATAAAAGTAGCGACTAATGACAAATGTAGTGATTTTTTTGTGGCGTTAACACAGAAATTAGTTAGAAATTGGCATCAAAGCATGTATCGCTCTTCTCAACAAGCAAAGGGTAGTGCTGCCCCAACATGATTTAACAGGCACTCTACAAGTGGTTCCACTCAAAGAAGCGACAGAAGAAAGAACATTTCCATTTACAAACATATTTGTTTGGCTTTTCTTGAGCCTGTAGGGATGGGCGATATGGTCGAAAATCTGTATGTATTATATATTCCAGCTTCATGTGATAATGATACATATCACCAGAGGTGGGTAGAGTAGCCAGAAATTGTACTCAAGTAAGAGTACTGTTACTTTAGAGATTTATTACTCAAGTAAAAGTAAGGAGTAGTCATCCAAATATTTACTTGAGTAAAAGTAAAAAGTATGTTGTGAAAAAACTACTCAAGTACTGAGTATCTGATGAGTAACCTGTTTGTTTAATGATTACGGAAACAAATAATGCACAAAAACATAAAAATAGCAATGAGCAAATTCATAGCCAGGAATATCTCTTAAGCAACTAAAACAATAATATATATTAAATAATAATACATTCACATAAAAAAAATTAAGGCACATTGAGCCACAATAACTTAACAGCACCATAGGCTCAGTAGGCATTCATCGATTGATTGTTTGATTGATTGATTGATTGATTGATTGATTGATTGATTGATTGAAACTTGTATTAGTAGATTGCACAGTACAGTACATATTCTGTACGATTGATCACTAAATGGTAACACCCCAATAAGTTTTTCGACGTTAATCAATTACTTAATAAATGACCAAGTCGAGGTGATCTACCTCATATATACATACACACACATATCATATATATATATATATATATATATATATATATATGTATAGTATATAATTTAGTTATTTATTTTGCCGTTTTTGTTGACATGTTAAAGGTGTTTTAATGAATATACATGCATGTTTAACATATAGATTCCTATCTTTCATGAAGACAAGAATATAAGTTGGTGTATTACCTGATTCTGATGACTTGTATTGATGTCCACATTTTCAAATGGAGGAGAAAAAAAGTTCCTCTTTTCTGTCTAATACCACATGAAAGTCGTTGGTTATTGGCATCTTATTTGTCCAGCTTCCATGTTCGTTTTTATACACTTTACAAGAAATACATTGGCGGCAAACTCCGTAGCCTGCTCGCTTGTTTGCGCTGGCTTTCGGAGACTCTTATTTTGTTAGCACAGGCGCGATGGAGCGGCACTTTTATTGTGAAGACAGGAACTGTGCGATCAGTCTTTAGGCTTTTGACGGGAAGTATGGTTGAAATAAAAAGTGTATTTTTTCCTTTACACTTTTGATTGATTGATTGAAACTTTTATTAGTAGATTGCACAGTACAGTACATATTCCGTACAATCGACCACTAAATGGTAACACCCCAATAAGTTTTTCAACTTTTTTAGGTCGGATTCGACGTGCGACGGTCACGTGACCGCCTGGTTTTGTTTGATTGGTCCAACGTCACCAGTGACTGCATGTGATTGGTGAAACGCAGGCCTGCGTAATCCTACTTTGAATGCGTGTCTGACGAAATCAAAACAAACAAAGCGTGCATTAACAGATCGATAAAAAAAAGTAGCGAGTAACAAGCTGATTGTAGATAAATGGAGCGGAGTAAAAGTAGCGTTTCTTCTCTATAAATATACTCAAGTAAAAGTAAAAGTATGTTGCATAAAAACTACTCTTAGAAGTACAATTTATCCCAAAAGTTACTCAAGTAGATGTAACGGAGTAAATGTAGCGCGTTACTACCCACCTCTGCATATCACAATATATTATTCGGCATATGATGTTAGAAACATTTCAAAATGTTGCCTAATTTGGCTGCTGATATATGCTGTAATACAGCGTAATTTCCAATTGCATTATTTTCTCAAAACTATTATTAACTAACTTGCTAATTCACTGTTAATAGCAGTTTTATTTCTGCCGTTACATGGTTCTATCTACACTTCTGTTAAAATGTAATTAACACCTATGTTTGAATACTTTACATTAGTTTTGTCCGATACTACAAATTTAGGTATTGATCCAATACCAAGTTGTTACAGCAGGGGCAATATTGATCATACCAATGTCCATACAGTACTTAAGATTTTTAAGATCATTGAATGATTACATTTATGACCACAATTACAATCAGGCCAAAACACAGAATAGTGCTGTAATAATATGAATTAAATATTCAAATTATTTCCCTGTGTTGTTTTATTACTTTCAATTATTAAAGCTAAATAAAGTAATTAGTGCAAAAATAAGTAAATATAAGCAAAAACTACTATTAGCGCTGATTTAAACCCTTTGGTTTTTGCACCGAAAGTCCTAATGTGTCTACGGACTTATTTCCTGAGTTTGTAAATAAAAAGAAAACTTATCAAAAATAGATTATGTGACAATAAAAAAATATATATCATACTAACAACCATTTACTGATACTTTAACTGGTATTTAGTGTTTGTATTGATCTGCCCATCCTTGTTTACATTCAACAGCTCTAGCTTAGCGGTTTACTATGCTTTTTTGTATATTTCTACAGTGTGTAGTTTAGCATGTTTAGCTTTTCCGTGCCCTCATAGCTGCACTATGGAGGACATTAACCGCTAGTGAGGACACAATAGTTTGTTGAGCACACCTTTGTTTGCTTGTTGCTGTCAAATGTGCGGGACACAGCTGGATCATGTCCTCATCATGCATTGTCACGATACAGCAATAGTAAAAGCCCTATCATTTGGCAAAATGTATCTCATGTATAGCTTATATCACTTATATTGCGCAACTTTAATTGACAATTATGCAAATTAGATTGTCATGCAACATCCAACCCACTACAGTCCTTTGAGAAAAACTGACACTGCACCATTATTGTAAAGAAGTAAAGTATTGTAACTGTACCACTAGCAATCACATTTTAACTAGTTTCTATCTAAACTTGAGTACTGAGTAATGCTTACTTAAAATATGTAATGTCGCAGATGGGGGGAATGGATCTAACGTGTGCTCTTCATGCACATTACATTCAAACCAAAAGAACAAATATGATTCTGCAAAAACACAGCTTTTCTGTTTGCTAACTTTTTGAACCCCAGGGCAAGCATGACATCAGTTTAGGGCATGCATGGTAAGTGTGACTCAAAGCAAAAGTGGATTGCGGCCAATATATTTTTTCTGTTGTTTAAACAAGAGTGAATTTGAGGAAAAATATGAAGGGTGTGGTTAAGGGTGGACAATATTGGCTCTGAGACCTCATAACATGACTCATACATTTTAACTGGAAAACCCAAGCAAATACAAGGAATATATAGAAAGGCATGCTGTGTATTATATTTAATACAACAGTACAACTATACTGGTCTTCAGGAAATACTCTCTTGTGTATTCAAGAGTAGAAGGAGTGGAAGTTGAGGGAGGAGCGGAAACCTCTGTTCCCAATGAAATATGAAACAGTGGTGCAACTGTAAACCTGGCTCCACGCTTGTACGATTTCAGGTATCAACAGCCTCACCGGTCTATATAGTCTCAATACATTTAGTAGCTATGTCATCTTCACTTACAAAGTGTGATCCCATTTAAAACGGTACTCCTGCAACAGATTATTTGTCAAAGCTCATGTACTTAACTACTATAGCCGGGATCATTTTATCCTCCCCAATCAAAACATATTGCAATGTGTTTTGTATTTTTAATGCGGTGTTCCCTGTAATCATCTTTACTTAGTCTGGTTTGTCGTCATGGATTCAACGCATGATATAAAACAAAACATGTTACCGCCACTTAATTATAGTCCAATAATAGATTGCTCATGTTAAAAACAGGAATGTCTGGTCTGATCTCTAAGTAACTATAATAGGCCAATTAAAACGTTGAAGGCTGTTTGTTGTGTAAAAACTACTCGGTTCATTCCCAGGTATAACTAAACATATTTATTATACCAGTAGAAACATTTAAGTCCCATCTTAAAACTCATTTGTATACTCTAGCTTTTAAATAAACCCCGCCTTTTAGACTAGTTGATCTGCCGTCTCTTTTCTACTCTTCCCCCCCTTTCCTTCATGCGAGCTGTTCAAAATCGGGACCCGGGGTGGACCACTCATCTGTGCATCAGTTGGGGAGGTCTCTGCGTTGCTGAAACGGTCTCCACTAAAGATGATCTCCTGCTGGCCCCACTATGGACTGGACTCTCACATTATAAACTAGATCCACTCGACGTCCACTGCACCGGTTGCCCAGCAGAAGGGGGCGGGGGGGGGGGGGGGGGGGCACACGGCGTGGCAAAGTTGGTAGAGGGGCTGTACCAGCAATCTGAGGGTTACTGGTTCAATCCCCACCTTCTACCATCCTAATCACGTCCGTTGTGTCCTTGGGCAAGACACTTCACCCTTGCTCCTGACGGGCCCTGGTGAGCGCCTTGCATGGCAGCTCCCGCCGTCAGTGTGTGAATGTGTGTGTGAATGGGCGAATGTGAAACTACTGTCAAAGCGTTTTGGGCTCCTTGAAAAGGGGTAGAAAAGCGCTATACAAGTACAACCCATTTACCATTTACCATTTACACATCTGCAGTCCCCTCCAAGGCTTCTCATTGTAGCTCATTGGGTTGAGTTTTTCCTTGCCCTGATATTGTTGTGGCTTGGCCCTTGAGACACTCACTTAGGGATATATAAATAAACTTTGATTGATTGATTGATTGATTGATTGATTGATTGATTGATTGATTGATACCAAGCAACTCATTAGTAAAGTTGGACTGGTCAAGAGTTGAAGGGAAGAACAGTAACCTTTAAAAGGGTGAATAATAACTTTAAAGGTGAGGTCATTTGTGCTCCATCCCAGAGCATGTTACACGTACAGTATAGTGTCTTGCGATATAATTAAGATGGTGTGGGCGAGTTCCTTTAAAACTAGGAAACACAACAATTAACGAGTATTATGAGTGAAAAGAGCGACTGCAGGAATGTTACGTACCAGGTCTGATTGACATGGTGCCGTCTTTTCGGCTACACCAAAGAGCAGAGTCCCCGTTCTGAAGAATATAATCGTCTTTGGCTTGGAACAGCTCCATTTGTGCCCCTCGCCCTTCCACGAAATAAGCCACGAACAAGAGGAACAACCGTGAGAACTGTCAACGTGGGGTGGACAGTAGTGAGCCGGGCAGCGTCAGGCTAACTACTGCTAGCTCGCTCCGGCTGCTCAGCTACTGTGCCGCTACTAGCTACTTAGCCAGCTAGCAGCAGCTGGATCCGCCTCGGCTGTGTTTGCTCCACTTGCACGCATATTGTCGGTTCATTTCCTCCACCACTGGACACACATTCCTCCCCACAGTCGGGTTGGACGGAAATAAGGCGTAAACAAACAAGGACGTGTGTCGGTAAACTGCTGCCGAAGCCATCAAGGAGGCACCAGTTTCCTGCTCCAAACAATAACACGTGACCTCCCGCGTCATCAGCGGAATACAGCTAGTGTTCGGGCTCGGAATTGGACTTTTCGTTTCTAAATGGCTAAGATACGTTAGAATTGTCTTTTTTAATAATGTGCAGTGTGTTTTACTCGTTTTGTCATAGAGAAGTGGTTCTCAAACGTCTTTCACCAACTACCACCTCAGAAAATAATTGGCTCTCCGAGTACCACCATAATGACCATCAGTAAAATACAGTCGCACAGTAGACTTAAAGGCGTACTGAAATCCACTACTACCAAACACGCAGTCCGATAGTTTGTATATTAATGATGAAATATTAACATTGCAACACATGCCAATACGGCCTTTTTGGTTTACTAAATTGCAATTTTAAATTTCCCGCGAGGTGTCGGGTTGAAAACGTCGCTGTATGATGACACGTGCGTTTGACGTTTTGGGTTGTAGCGGACATTATTTTCCAGCTCGATACAAGCTATAAGTAGTCTGCTTTAATTGCATAATTACACAGGATTCTGGACATCTATGTTGCTGAATCTTTTGCAATTTGGTCAATTAATAATGGAGAAGTCAAAGTAGAAAGATGGAGGTGGAAAGCTTTTGGCCTTTAGCCACACAAACACACGGTGTTTCCTTGTTTAAAATTCCCGTAGGTGAAGCTTTACTATGGATCAGAGCGGTCAAGCGAACATGGATCCCGACTACATGTCAACCGGCAGTTTTCAGTGAGAAAATTGTGGTAATAAGTCGACTCTTACCGGAGACATCAGCGGAGCTTCCGTCCTGCTGCAGCTGCGTGACTTCCCTCAGAGACTTCCACTGCAATCACTTTTTTTTTTTAACTATTTTTTTTCTTTTTTTTTAGTCCTTCTCTCTAAATTTCCTCATCCACAAATTTTTCATCCTCGCTCAAATTAATGGGGAAATTGTCGCTTTCTCGGTCCAAATAGCTGTAGCTGCTGCTGGCTATGATTGTAAACAATGTGAGGATGTGAGGAGCCCTACAACCCGTGATGTCACGCGCACATCGCATGCTACTTCCGGTAAAGGTAAGGCTTTTTTATTAGCGACCAAAAGTTGCTAACTTTATCGTCGATGTTCTCTACTAAATCTTTTCAGCAAAAAAATGGCAATATTGTGAAATGATCAAGTATGACACGTAGAATGGACCTGCTATCCCCGTTTAAATAAGAAAATCTAATTTCAGTAGGCCTTTAAGTATTCATTAAAACAAGGCAAATGTTGTATATAACCATCATATTTAATAGTTGTGGACACTGTAACATTTAATTGACAATTATGCCATGAATTGATTAACGTGGACCCCGACTTAAACAAGTTATTCGGGTGTTACCATTTAGTGGTCAATATTATGGAATATGTACTGTACTGTGCAATCTACTAATAGAAGTCTCAATCCATCAACAAGGAGTTTGAACAGGAACACTTTGTTTGAATATAATAAAGTAAAACACTGTACTTTAATCAAATGATTATTTTGCGCACCACTAGATGGATCGATGGATCGGTTTGCAGCCGTGTGTGAAGCGACCGGAATGAGAATCAGCACCTCCAAGTCCGAGTCCATGGTTCTCGCCCGGAAAAGGGTGGAATGCCATCTCCAGGTTGGGGAGGAGACCCTGCCCCAAGTAGAGGAGTTCAAGTACCTAGAAGTCTTGTTCACGAGTGAGGGAAGAGTGGATCATGAGATCGACAGGCGGATCGGTGCGGCGTCTTCAGTAATGCGGACGTTGTACTGATCCGTTGTGGTGAAGAAGGAGCTGAGCCGGAAGGCAAAGCTCTCAATTTACCGGTCAATCTACGTTCCCATCCTCACCTGTGGTCATGAGCTTTGGGTCATGACCGAAAGGATAAGATCACGGGTACAAGCGGCCGAAATGAGTTTCCTCCGCCGTGTGGCGGTGCTCTCCCGTAGCTCTGTCATCCGGGAGGAACTCGAAGTAAAGCCGCTGCTCCTCCACATCGAGAGGAGCCAGATGAGGTGGCTCGGGCATCTGGTCAGGATGCCACCCGAACGCCTCCCTAGGGAGGTGTTTAGGGCATGTCCAACCCGTAGGAGGCCACGGGGAAGACCCTGGACACGTTGGGAAGACTATGCCTACCGGCTGGCCTGGGAACACCTCAGGATCCCCCGGGAAGAGCTAGACGAAGTGGCTGGGGAGAGGGAAGTCTGGGCTTCTCTGCTTAGGCTGCTGCCCCCGCGACCCGACCTCGGATAAGCGGAAGAAGATGGATGGATAGATGGAGCACCACTAATGGTACACGTACCAAAGTTTGAGATTCACTTTCATAGATAGTGCATAGGTGTCAAACGTAGAACTCAGGGGTCGGATTTGGCCTACCACGTCAATTAAGTACCTTTACTTTTCTTAAATACATATTTGTTCTTTCCACTTTGACAGTAACAAATATATGTACACCATGAAATTTCAAATCTTTTCAACTTTAATATTATCCGATATTGCAACAAGTATAACCCTGCGGTGAGGTGGCGACTTTTCCAGGGTGTACACCGCCTTCCGCCCGAATGCAGCTGGGATAGGCTCCAACACCCCCCACTATCCAAGAGGGACACGCGGTAGGAAATGGATGGATGGATGGATTGCTAAATGGCTAAGATACTTTAGAATTATCTGTTTTAATAATGTGCAGTGTGTTTTACTCGTTTTGTGTTCCCACCTCATAGATCAGTGGTTCTCAAACTTCTTTCACCAAGTACCACCTCAGAAAAAAAATGTGGCTCCTCAAGTGCCACCATAATGACCATCAGTGAAATACAGTAGCACAGTAGGCCTAAGTATTCATTAAAAATAAGGCAAATGTTTTATTTAACCCGTATATTTAATAGTTTTGGACACTGTAACATTACATACAGTTTGAACAGTAACACTGTGTTTGAATATAATAAAGTAAAACAATGTACTTTAATCAAATGATTCTTTTGCGCACCACTAATGGTACACGTACCAAAGTTTGCGATTCACTTTCATAGATAGAGCATAGGTGTTAAACGTAGAACCCTGGGGTCAGATCTGGCCTGCCACGTCAATAAAGTACCTTAACTTTTCTTAAATTCATAGTTGTTCTTTCCATTTTGACCGAAACAAATATATGCACTCTATGAAATTGCATATCTTTTCAACCTTAATATTAGGAGAGAGGGACAAGCAGTAGAAAATGAATGGATGGATGGATTGCTCGATGGCTAAGATACGTTAGAATTGTGTGTTTTTAAAATGTGCAGTGCGTTTTACTCATTTTGTACTCCCACCTCATAGAGCAATGTTTCTCAAACTTTTTTCACCAAGTACCACCTCCGAAAAAAACTTGGCTCTCCAAGAACCGCCATAATTACCTAAAGTAAAATACAGTAGCACATTTGGCCTAAGTATTCATTAAAAACAAGGCACATGTTTTATTTAACCAGTATATTTAATAGTTGTGGACACTGTAACATTGCACACAATTTGAACAGTAACACTGTGTTTGAATATAGTAAAGTAAAACACTGTACTTTAATCAAGTAATTCTTTGGCACACCACTAGATGGAGCTTGCGTATCACTAATGGTAAACATACCAAAGTTTGAAATTCACTTTCATATATAGAGGATAGGTGTCAAACGCAGGACCCAAGGGTAAGATCTGGCCTGCCGCATCAATAAAGTACCTTAACTTTTCTTAAATACATATTTGTTCTTTCCATTTTGACAGAAACAAATATATGTACTCCATGAAATTGCATATCTTTTCAACTTTAATATTATCCAATATTGCAACAAATATAACCCTGCGATGAGGTGGCAACTTGTCCAGGGTGTACCCCGCCTTATACCCGAATGCAGCTGGAACAGAATTGTCTGTTTTAATAATGTGCAGTGTGTTTCACTCGTTTTGTGTTCCCACCTCATAGATCAGTGGTTCTCAAACTTCTTTCACAAAATACCACCTCAGAAAAAAACGTGGCTCTCCAAGTACCACCATAATGACCAACATTAAAATTAGCACAGTAGGCCTAAGTATTCATTAAAAACAAGGCAAATGTCTTATTTAACCAGTACATTTAATCGTTTTGGATGCTGAGATTCACTTTCATAGATAGAGCATAAGTGTGAAACGAAGGGCCCGGGGGCAAGATCTGGCCTGCCACATCAATAAAGTACCTTAACTTTTCTTCAATACATATTTGTTCTTTCCATTTTCACAGAAACAAATATATGTACTCATCCATCTTCTTCCGCTTATCCGAGATCGGGTCGTGGGGGCAGCAGCCTAAGCAGGGAAGCCCAGACTTCCCTCTCCCCAGCCACTTCGTCCAGCTCTTCCCGGGGGATCCCGAGACGTTCCCAGGCCAGCCGGGAGACATAGTCTTCCCAACGTGTCCTGGGTCTTCCCCGTGGCCTCCTACCGGTTGGACCTGCCCCAAACACCTCCCTAGGGAGGCGTTCGGGTGGCATCCTGACCAGATGCCCGAGCCACCTCATCTGGCTCCTCTCGATGTGGAGGAGCTGCGGTTTTACTTTGAGCTCCCCCCAGATGGCAGAGCTTCTCACCCTATCTCTACGTGAGAGCCCAGCCACCCGGCGGAGGAAACTAATTCCGTCCGCTTGTACCCGTGATCTTGTCTTTTCGGTCATAACCCAAAGCTCATGAGCATAGGTGATGATGGGAACGTAGATCGACCGGTAAATTGAGAGCTTTGCCTTCCGGCTCAGCTCCTTCTTCACCACAACGGATCGATACAGCATCCGCATTACTGAAGACGCCGCACCAATCTGCCTGTTGATCTCACAATCCACTCTTCCCTAACTCATTAACAGCATTTTTACCGTAAAATATATGATATTTTTTTACGGTATAATACTGTAAAAAGAAAAAGAGTAACGTATTTTTTGACGGAAAAAAAACAACCCACAGTTAAAAAAAAATGTGGTACTGTTTTTCCATTTACAGTAATATGTTGTAAACGCCATTGTAAATGTTACTGTTAAATTCTGGCAACTAAGCTGCGAGTATTTAAATTAAATTGTGGTAGTTTTTATTTTATACACAGTATATACTTTTCAGTAAAATTCTGGTGACTGGTTTGCCATTTTTTTTACCTTAAAATCTAAAGATTTTTTTTTACATTGTATGGAAAAAATTAAAAAATATACATAATATATATATATATATATATATATATATATATATATATATATATATATATATATTAGGGGTGTGGGAAAAATCTATTTGAATACGAATCGAATCGTTTATGTAGTGCGATTCAGAATCGATTCTCATTTTTAAAAAATCGATTTAATTTTTTTTTATTTTATTTTTTTATTATTGTATTTTTAAATTTTTTAAATCAATCCAACAAACTACTACACACCAATACCATAACAATGCATTCCAATTCCAAAACCAAACCTGACCCAGTAACACTCATAACTGCAACAAACAGAGCAATTGAGAGGAGACAAACACGACACAGAACATACCAAGAGTAATGAAACAAATATTAAAATTATCAACAACAGTATCAATATTAATTATAATTTCAGCATAGCAGTGATTAAAAATCCCTCATTGACATTATCATTAGACATTTATAAAAATAAAAAAAAAAGAACAATAGTGTCACAGTGGCTTACACTTGCATCGCCTCTCATAACCTTGACAACACACTGTGTCCAATGTTTTCACAAAGATCAAATAAATCATATTTTTGGTTCGTTTAATAGTTAAAACAAATTTACATTATTGCAATCAGTTGACAAAACATTGTCCTTTACAATTATAAAAGCTTTTTATTTTTTAAATCTACTACTCTGCTAGCATGTCAGCAGACTGGGGTAGATCCTGCTGAAATCTTATGTATTTAATGAATACAGAATCATTTTGAATCGGAAAAATATCGTTTTTGAATCGAGAATCGAATCAAATCGAAAAATTCGATATATTATCGGATCGTGACCCCAAGAATCGAAATTGAATCGAATCGAATCTCCTGGGAGGAGCTGGACAAAGTGGCTGGGAGAGGGAGGTCTAGGCTTCTCTGCTTAGGCTGCTGCCCCCGTCACCCGACCTCAGATAAGCGGAAGAAAATGGATGGAGTGATGGACAAAAGATTGTGCTTCAAACAACTGAAGTAGTTTTATGGTAATGTGTAGCATTTACCTTAGAGAGTACACTTCTATGGTATCTTCTTCCAGCTGCTTCTCTGTCAAAAACACCACCAGCAGCTTTCCCATATATTCATGGATAAATGTGTGCCATTTATATATTATTTTATCATTCTTGGCTGACGTTAAGCTCATTCTGCTTCAGTATGTTGCAGACTAGCAGTGAAATGATCAGGTTGCTTTACCAAGTTGGCGACACGCTCGGTCATATTTGATTTTTTTTTTTAATGAATGAATGAATATCATCCGCTAATTCTTCCCAGCACTGTGCCTCACTCTCATTTTCTTCCTTTCTATGGTTGAAAAACAAAGGTATGTCAATATCTAGCTATGAGCTACTGCTAGTGAGAAAGACCAGATGTTTTGGTTGGATCTTATGGTGTTCACTGTGGGATTCAAAACCACTACAACAACTAATGCTTGTGACACCACTTTTTGCTTGCAACTTAAAGCATAACAATTAGCAATCCTAAAACACTCAACTTGGGGCACTCTTAAGTTGAAGTACCGTTGTGGTCTGAAGAGTTGATACTGCTTTAGGCTTGATTGTTCTGTTAAAAATGTTGATGATGCTGCGACACTTTATGAGTTCCATCCATCCATTTTCTACCGCTTATTCCCTTTTGGGGTCACGGGGGGCGCCGGCGCCTATCTCAGCTACAATCTTATTAAAGATTTAGTAAAGATTAAGTGTCCGACGGTAATGTCATCCACACCCCTCCCCACATGCTCTAATCATCTATTAAGTGCTATGTCTGCTGATTTGTGCAGTTAAAATTGGTTTGAGTGCTATTTTAGTTTTGCAGTTACAAACTAAAACTAAACTAATTATGGTCAATGCAAGTTCACTCAATCCCCCATTTGTTCAAATCACAATGCAAAAGAGAGCTGACAAAATATAAGATAAATAGATATAGACATTGACATAAAATGCTAAAAACTAGTTAAATTATCTTTCAATGCAGCCAGTTCATTTTACTTGATAAGACATCATTAATTAAGATTTGTTTATCTAGAAATTAGCAGGTCTTTCAAGATACAGATAAGTATCAGGCATTTTACAAATTAAGCATCCTCGGGATGTTGCAGAATCTTTAAACAAGATTTTTTTTACGTGGGGTAAACAAAAATATCTTATATGAATAATTATTTTCTACAATAGACAAAATGTAATTATCCATGCTAGTCATTAGTATGATGCAAAGTTAATGACTAAAAATAAGTAAATAGCTCTTAAAGGGGAACTACCATTTTTTTTAATGCATTCTAACTTATGAATAAAAGTCCGCTTACAGCAGAGCCAATGGAGGTGCTCTATTCAACCCATAAAACCCAATAAATAACCATTCAAAAAGCGCCAACAATACGCCATTTACATTTTGTGACTTGCATAATAACCAAGTATCAGTGTTTCTTTTATTATAAGCGCTAACACAAACAAGCTATTTATAGTGCTGACATGACCTCCCGCTTCATCTTATGTTGACATGATCAATTTATAAGCCGTTTCCTTGCTTGTCAAACTTTATTGTATATTATAAATCATGCATCTCACCTAGATCGTAGAAGGATGAGGACATATTCTGACAATATGATACACTTTGACAACCGATTTAGACCCTGAAATGGTGAGAACGACACAAAAAGACACTTGGTTGCATCCCCTTTTTCTTTGCCAAGATTATGAATCATTCTTAATATAATCTATCAGTCGGCATCCTAATGACAGCAGACGTTGTACAGTAAGTGATATTTTATTATTTTTGTTTGCTCTCATAAAGTCTGCAGTCAGCAGTAATCAATGATGTTTAAAAAAAAAAACGTTGTGATGCGTTTTTTACAAACCCTGTTTCCATGAGTTGGGAAATTGTGTTAGATGTAAATACAAACGGAATACAGTTATTTGCAAATCCTTTTCAAACCATATTCAGTTGAATATGCTACAAAGACAAGATATTTGATATTCAAACTCATTAACTTAATTTTATTTTGCAAATAATAATTAACTTAGAATTTCATGGCTGCAACATGTGCCAAAGTTGTTGGGAAAGGGCATGTTCACCACTGTGTTACATCACCTTTTCTTTTAACAATACTCAATAAACGTTTGGGAACTGAGGAAACTAATTGTTGAATCTTTGAAAGTGGAATTCTTTCCCATTCTTGTTTTATATAGTGCTTCAGTTGTTCAACAGTCCGGGGTCTCCGCTGTCGTATTTTACGCTTCATTGAGAGACAGGTCTGGACTTCAGGCAGACCAGGAAAGTACCCGCACTCTTTTACTACGAAACCACGCTGTTGTAACATGTGGCTTGGCATTGTCTTGCTAAAATAAGCATGGGCGTCCATGATAACGTTACTTGGATGACAACATATGTTGCTCCAAAACCTGTATGGACCATTCAGCATTATTGGTGCCTTCACAGATGTGTAAGTTACCCATGCCTTGGGTACTAGTACACCCCTATATATGCTGGCTTTTGAACTTTGCGCCTCTAACAATCCGGATGGTTATCTTCCTTCCTCTTTGTTCCAGAGGACACCACGTCCACAGTTTCCAAATATAATTTGAAATGTGGACTCGTCAGACCACAAAACACTTTTCCACTTTGCATCAGTCCATTTTAGATGAGCTCCGGCCCAGCGAAGCCAGCAGTGTTCCTTGGTGTTGCTGATAAATGGGTTTTGCTTTGCAAAGCAGAGTTTTAACTTGCACGTACAGATGGAGCAACCAACTGTAGTTACTGACAGTGGTTTTATGAAGTGTTTCTGAGCCCATGTGGTGATATCCTTTACACACTGATGGCGTTTTTTAATGCAGTACCGCCTGAGGGATCAAAGGTCCTTAATATCATCGCTTACGCGCAGTGATTTCTCCAGATTCTCTGAACCTTCTGATGATTTTATGGACCGTAGATGGTAAAATCCCTAAATTCCTTGCAATAACTCATTGAGAAATGTTGTTCTAAAACTGTTCGACAATTTGCTTACAAATTGGTGACCCTCGCCCCATCCTTGTTTGTGAATTACTTAGCATTTCATGGAAGCTGCTTTTATACCCAATCATGGCACCCACCTGTTCCTAATTAGCCTGCACACCTGTGGGATGTTCCAAATAAGTGTTTGATGAGCATTTCTCAACTTTATCAGTATTTATTGCCACCTTTCCCAACTTCTTTGTCACGTGTTGCTGGCATCAAATTTTAAAGTTAATGATTATTTGCAAAAAATATTTTTTTATCAGTTTGAACATCAAATACGTTGTCTTTGTAGCATATTCAACTGAATATGGGTTGAAAATGATTTGCAAATCATAGTATTTCGTTTATATATACATCTAACACAATTTACCAACTCATATGGAAACGGGGTTTGTAAATTTATGTGCCGCGTAAGCCTAAAATGATCAATATACACAAATATTACATGTTATTATTAATGTGCCTATTACTACATTAAATATATACTAACAGCATATATATGGGGACGGCATGGCGCGGTTGGGAGAGTGGCCGTGCCAGCAACCTGAGGGTTCCTGGTTCAATCCCCACCTTCTACCAACCTCATCACGTCCGTTGAGTCCTTGAGCAAGACACCCTTGCTCCTGATGGGTCGTGGCTATAGGGCCTTGCATGGCAGTTCCCACCATCAGTGTGTGAACGTGTGTGTGAATGGGTGGATGTGGAAATAGTGTCAAAGCGCTTTGAGTACCTTGAAGGTAGAAAAGCGCTATCCAAGTGTAACCCATTTACCATTTATTAGAGGTGTTTGGATGTATTTTTAAGCGCTTTATAGGCAGAATAGAGTGGCTCCCATAGGCTCCATTCCAAGCAGACTTTTAATCGCATTTGTTTACTCTTCTTTAGTTGTTGAAAAAATACATCCATCGCTGTTGTTTATGATTGTGAACGATTGGCAAAATTCCCAAAAAGTGCAGTTCCCCTTTAAAAGGAGGGAAACTTCTGAACATTTCATTTTAAATCTTACCAAGTGGCAAATATTTTGCAGAACACACTAAAGGGTTGATTGACCAAAAAATATATAATACTGTGTTGCATTAAAATATTAAACAATATTCAATAAAGAAGATCTCCAGCTGCATGCAGTACATTTTTTCTGTCCTAATTGAAATACATTTAGCAAGAAAGATTAAGTGCTTTCGCTGGCCACATAAAATAATGTTGCACGCCACATGTTGACCCTGAGCCTCGAGTTTACCACAGGTGCTCTAAACTAATCATTCTTTAGTGCTGAGTTTGTGCCCGTAATCAAATCCCTTGTGCTGCGATATTCTTTTAAATCTATAAATATTGTCTGATGAAGACGTCACACAGTCTCAAGTGCTGCTTTTGAGCCGTTAGCATTATTGCTATTTTAGTTTTAAAGTTATTAACGATTGTTCATTATTGTCATTCCAAGTGCACTCAGCCCGTCATTTGCTCCAAATTAAACCTAGTCACAGTTTGTGCCGTTAAAATGATTGTTTGTACTATTTTGGTTTTTGATTCATTCAAGGATTATACTGTCCCATGATGACGTCATCACCATGATCATCATATAGATTGAACAATTTTAAGTATATCCACACAATCGATCATTTTAATGGCACACAAGTATGAGACTAAAAGTGGTTCCCATTTTGAGACTTTGTGTTACAAACGCGCTCCCATAGATCAAAAAAGTTATTTTGGTCCATAAATAGACTGGCTTCTTGCGTGTTGCACAAGAACAGTATGTGCTTTGTGCACAGTGAAAAAATACAATAGGTTTTTCACATGCAGCTACACATTAGGAAGTATCACATTTTTTGCACTTCATTGTGTCCCACATGCAAAATACATATCTTCTGGGGGCAGTGCACCAAATAAACGGAAAGTCATTACCATAGAAATTAAAATTAGCATCATAAAAACGCCCAACAATATTGGGCACGCTTTTGGTCTCAACCGCTTAATTGTTACGACCCTCAGTAAGGATAAAGAAGGTATTCTTGAGCATGTTAAAGAATCCACTCGTTCAAAAGCAAGAGTAAGCAGCATAGTCGTCTCATTATTGAGACTGAAAGTTTGCTAATCCTTTGTCTGGAAGAGCAAAATCAACGCTGTAGCTTTGTGACCCTTAAATTGTTTAAGGGGAAGGTTAAACGATTGTTTGAAGGCTTGAAAAGTAGAAAATGGTTAGGGAGAAAGTGAAGCATTTATAAACTGGTGCTTTGACTGGAATTATACGAATGATAAAGGTAAGCAATAGTTTTTGCTTAATTGCTGTTTTTTGTTTAATTCTTGTGTTTAGTTTTTTTTAATACTGTATTTTATGCTCTTATTGTGTTCTGTGTATAGTCTGAGGAACTTAAATGTTAATTTTGGTATGAGTTTTGACTTTGAAGGAACAGAGGATGCTCGTAACCTGAGAACCACCAATGGGGGGCTGGGTGAGCAGAAATGGACCAATAAAAAAATCATCTTTAAAAAGTAAAATAGTACAAACAACCATTTTAGTGGAAGAAACCAGTGCAAATGATTGAAACTCTTATACCAGAGTATTCCAAGGTTCAGGTGAACAACCACATTCTCAGTAACGACTCAGCACAGTCCAGAGGAGAAATACAAGCAGCAACTGACCAAAGACACTTATACAATTGTTATTCTTATGATTAAACGCACACTGTCTAAAACATTTTAAGTCATCTTATAACTTTATCAGAAATTATATTTTGGGGACCAACATATTAGTCAAAAATACTGTCAAACAATTTATTTCAACCTTACCAATAGATTTGCTACTTATTACCCGTGATCGATACTAAGCCACAATCGATAATTTGTGAGGGGTTTATGGATAAGGCATTACCGAGGGCTCACTTTGGTGACTAATTATTACGTAAATGGTGCAAGATCAATCATAAAACAATTTTTTGACACATGTCAAGTGATAGCTTGGTTCCTTGTTGCACCTAAGGCAGTTTTTGTCTGCGCTATTACAGATTGTGGCTTTGGTAATTCTGCAAAAACATTCTAACAAATCTGACTCTTGATACCTTACTAGAACCAAGTGCTGATTGTCTCACATCTCAGTTCCATTTGTCACATTCATAATATCGTAAAATATAAATACTGGTTTAATGCTTTGAAATGACAAGTTAACCAATGTCTATACAATCACTCAAAACACATCAATCAAAGCTGGTGTAACAAGTATTCCAAAAAATATGCTGATCAGTGTGATACATTCCTAAGATGACAAAGTGCAAAGATGACAAAATAATTTCTATACCAAGAAGGAGCATCCTAAATAAATCATATATTGTGTTTTGACACAAAAAAGTCCAAATGGTAATAAAGGGGAAATGCTCTTCTATTGACAGTGGTTTGCAAAGTGTACTGCTCTAAAGCCCCAAATGTCTGCAGTCATTCTACTCGTGTGTGCAAACAAATGTGCCGAGTGGATTGGGGAAAGCTCTGTATTATATTGAATCAAGACAGAAGGCAACTACACATAACATTTGTTAAGAAAATGCTTGATTTCTTTGATAAAGGCCTCTTAATCAAACATTAATTTCACAAAAACTAAATGTCAACATCCTACTCATGACAGCTGCCTTATTATGAAGACACCTGCACAACACTGAAGGCAACAATGTCGTCTTGAGAAACATAACAGCAACAACGTTGTCTTGTGAAACATTAATTACTGTATGTGCTAAATGGCAAGAAATACCAACACAGTTAATGACCGCATGCAACTTTCACAAATACTGTGCAGAGCACAGCGTGATCTGGAACACACCTGTTCTCTATCAAACAAACACCTGCAACTTCCAGTTAGGATATTTCCTTCGCCATCTCAGCATTCTCCTTGGTGATCATGCTGGGCTCTCGTTTCTGTATTAAATTGTCTCCCTCCGTTGAGGCCTGGCTAGTAGGCCTGGTTGACGGTTCGTCCAGTTGCTCTAGTTCCTCCAGTATGTTCTGAACGCGACGTACTCCATCCCGTCTTCCCTGCCGCACATCCGCGCGGCCCTCTGGGTCGACCGAATCTAATGCTAAGAGCTCTTTTGTTAGCAATTCCTCCAGCAACAAGTATTTCTTATCATTCTTTTTTCCTTCAAAAGATTTCACCTCCTGCTCCAGTTTAGCAACCCGTTCAACTATCTTCTGTACTTTGGCCAAGCCTGGGTGAACAGGACACTGGGGTGGTTGCTCTGCCTCTACCTTTACAGGTGGGACGTCTGTGGCAACAGGTGCAGCTTCATGAGCTTCTGGTTTTGATAGTATTTCAACTGTGATGTCTGGGGTGTGCTGCTCTGCCTGTTGCGGCTGTTGGAACTGTTGTGGTAATAGCTCTGCCTGTTGCGGCTGTGGGAACTGTTGTCTTAATTGCTCGGCCTGTTGCGGCTTTGGGAACTGTTGTGGTAGTTGCTCGGCCTGCTGAGGCAGTGGAGGTGCCGGAGGTGGTGCATGCTGGAACTGCTGAGGTTGCTGAGGCGGAGGCTGTTGGAAGTGTTGATGTTGCTGAGGTGAAGGCGGTTGAAAATGAGGCTTTTGGCTGTCCGCATCTGTGCACATAGGCTGAGAGACCTGAACATTCTCCGGTCTTGGCTGAAGGCTTATTTGATCATGCTCCATTTTCTGAGGTGGCTCTCTCATGACGATATGCTATGGAAATTATAAATAATTAGCAATGCAATACATTTAACACATACCAACATTCATATCAGTTGACATCTCAAGTTAAGGGGAACTGACTTTTTTGGATTTTTTAGATATTATTCACACTCCCTATGGGAATCAAGAACACATGTTCTCTTTTTTTATGCATTCTAAATCGTAAAAATATGCTAGCAAAAGGTGGTTGACAAAGCAAGTATGAGGATTCGAGCTATTTCGCCTATAATGCCCTCAAAAAAGCTGTTTTTATGTACATGTTGTAAGTAATATATTAATATATATGTAGATTGCCCATTATATATATATATATATATGTATATATGTATATATATATATATATATATATATATATATATATATATATATATATATATATATATATATATATATATATATATATATACACACATATATATATATTAGGGCTGCGAATCTTTGGGTGTCCCACGATTCGATTCAATATTGATTCTTGGGGTCGCGATTCAATTATAAATCGATTTTTTTCGATTCAACGCGATTCTCGATTCAAAACCGATATTTTTCCGATTCAAAACGATTCTGTATTCATGCAATACATAGGATTTCAGCAGGATCTACCCCAGTCTGCTGACATGCTAGCAGAGTAGTAGATTTTTTTTAAAAAGCTTCTATAATTGTAAAGGACAATGTTTTATCAACTGATTGCAATAATGTACATTTGTTTGAACTATTAAACAAACCAAAAATATGACTTATTTTATCTTTGTGAAAACATTGGACACAGTGTGTTGTCAAGCTTATGAGAGGCGATGCAAGTGTAAGCCACTGTGACACTATTGTTCTTTTTTTATTATTTTTTTATAAATGTCTAATGATAATGTCAATGAGGGATTTTTAATCACTGCTATGCTGAAATTATAACTAATATTTATACTGTTGTTGATAATATTCATTTCTGTTTCACTACTTTTGGTTTGTTCTGTGTCGTGTTTGTCTCCTCTCAATTGCTATGTTTATTGCAGTTCTGAGTGTTGCTGGGTCAGGTTGGTTTTGGAATTGGATTGCATTGTTATGGTATTGCTGTGTAGTGGTTTGTTGGATTGATAAAAAAAAAAAAAAAAAAGGTTTTGTTTTGTTTTTTAAATCGATTTTCAAAAAAATGAGAATCGATTCTGAATCGCACAACGTGAGTATTCGAATTGTTTTTTTCCCACACCCTTAATATATATATATATATATATATATATATATATATATATATATATATATATATTAGGGGTGCAAAGGTACGGGTATTTTATCGAACCGTTTCGTTACGGGGTTTCCGGTTCGGTGCGGAGGTGTACCGAACGAGTTTCCATACGGACATATTAAGTAGCATACTGCACGTTGTGTAAACAATACACAAAATGCCGGACATTTGAAGCATTTAAGAAACTCTGCCCTGACAGCTCCGCAAAAGAGGACGTCCTGTGAAAAGAGGACGTATGGTCGCATGCTAGCAGTGACCGGGCTAGGTCCTGGCCACAATTCCTCCCCTCACCGGACCCAAATGAATTATTGACCAATCCAAGGCTCCCATTACTTCACATCAAATATTCCAGTAAGAAAAATATTTTTGGTGGAAGATTTTGCAAATTTGGTAAATAAATAACCAAAAAAGTTATGTTTTATTGTTTTCTTACTGTACGGAAAATGAACCGAACTGTGACCTCCAAACCGAGGTACGTACCGAACTGAAATTTTTTTTTGTGTGTGTGTATATATATATATATATATATATATATATATATATATATATATATATACATACATACATACATATATATATATATATATATATATATATATATATATATATATATATATATATATATATATATATATATATATATATATATATATATGTGTGTGTGTGTGTGTGTGTGTGTGTGTGTGTGTAGTAACAGGCACCTTCATTATACTGTGTAATATTTGCTGTGTTTTCAGCATTGCCATCTACAGTCCCCTTCAAGGTTTCTCATTGTTTCAATTGGGTTGAAACAATGAGAGTTTTTTTATTGCCCTGATATGGGATTTGAGCCGAGGATGTCGTTGTGGCCTGTGCAGCTCTTTGAGACACTTGTGATTAAGGGCTATATAAATAAGCTTTAATTGATTGATTGCTATGGTTCTTACCTCGGTTTTTAAGGCCACGGTTTCGCTTATTTTACAGAATGTTTTGGCGAGGTGGAAAAGAGAACAGCTTTTTTTTCTCTCAAACTTATTTTGTTAATTTGCTTGTCATCACAAACTTACTTCCGCAATAAACACAGTATTATTGGTGTAATGAATACCGCAATACTTTTATTTTAGGTTAACATTTATTTATATTCTTGGATTACTTTTATATATCAGTGCTTCTCGCCAGTGCTTTGGCAGATGGCAAGCGGCGAGCCAGATTTTGGAGGTTTTTTTAAACTCAAATTCTGTATCTTATATTTTAATGAAAATACATTAAAGTGCCATTTGAATTTGAGGTATTGTAAAATAATGTGTACCAACATATAAAACATGTTAATGATTATTTCAGGAACAAAATGTTTGTATACACAAACTCAAAAATTATTTGAAAAACACGGGTCTGCAGAGTTTTTAGTACAAATTATATCAGAGGAGTTGAATCAGAGCAAACACATAAACACAAAGTCTGGTTCAAAAATATTTACATATAAAAAAAATGTTTTCTGAATAAATTACTAGATGTGCTTGTCCTCCAAGTCAGGACCAATACAGTAGTTATGTCACAAAGACGTTCTGTGCCTGCCTGCGAGTCCGCATTCAGGGCATGATTACAACGTCAACTCAAGCAGTCTGTCACTAAAGTTCCTGCTTCTTCTATGGCAGTGTTAGCCATATTTCTTTATTTTGTTCTCCTGGACGCACAATGCTGATTGGACATTAATTACGACGTGATAATCCTGACTTTCAAGACGTTGGACAGGGATGGTCGCACACTCATACGGACCCAAAGGCATTCACACAAACATGACACGCAAACACACATTTACAGAAACACGCAGGATCACGGTCAGTAAAGGCGGATTCTCCCGTGCAGAATTATAACAAGCACCATTGCTACCATACTGTTGACTACCACGGTATCTTCTGAGAGACATTTCCGCCATGTTTGATCGAGGAAATATACTAATAGCTGATCACCATGATAAAACTCAAATGAATCCTGCTAATCGATCACGATAATGTTAGGCAGGTCCAGCTCTAGTGAAACAACATATAGTGCAAAGTACTAAACAAAAAATACAAAACTACAAACAGAATAAAACAATCACATACTGTACAATGTCCGTTCTAACTGTGATGCCGAGAGATGGGATGTTGATATCTTTCAGCACAAGACTTTTGCTCCCTGTTTAGATTAATTTGTCATAATTTTCACTCATCAGGTAAACAATGCCGGCAGAAAACGGTATCTTACCAAGTCTTTTTGTTCAGGTCTAAATTCACCAACTTCTTGGTTTATGGCCACAACATTCTACTATACAGGTGTGAGGCAGCATTTATAATCTATCATGAACTTTAACCAACTCAGAAGAGATGCAGCAGCTCAGTAGGTCAAGAGCTGCAGTAGACATATGACCTCCGTGATCAAGGCATTGAGTTACTAAAAATAGTTTATTGCCTTTGCTCTTCTGATAATAATGTCACTAATACTTAATTATGGTGCAGGTCACAGCATGTAGATGGAGTATTGTTGGCGGGTTTTAGATGTTTTTAGAGGGCTTTTTGGGGGAATAGACGATTCTCATTAGCTACATAGACTGCAAAAAAAAAGAAGCGACATGTAAGTTCTTGTCTCAAATAACGATTATGAATTCTAAAAAAAAGTATAGTTCCCCTTTAAAGCACTCCAAGTATATTACCTGTGGTCTTTCACCCAACACCTGTGTAACAATAGGTGACTGGCTTCTTCTAGTATGTGGCAGGTGAATAGCAGCAGCGTCACGATGCTGGGGAAACATTGTGGGAGAAGCTCTTTCCCGTGGAGGCTGCATTGCTGCAGAATAACCGGGCCATTCGTCTTGCTGAAGACGGTGGAAGGGCTGCTGATGCTCCGTGTAGGGGACACGCTGAGTGTGGATGGACTGATTTAAAGGAGGCTGTGCTTGCATTGGGCCTCCACCACCCTCATGGATTACAGGTATGGAGATGTAACCTGCTTGCAGACCAGTGCTACTGGGACGTGGGGGTTGGTTATGCGGACCGCTGAATACCTTAAAAACAATTTAGCAGGAATTAGAGACAATTACATTTTCATTTGCATTGCATTGAACATAAACACAGTACAGTATGTTTTTTCTTTATTAGACACCAACCTCAGCTGTTTGGGAAACAGGTGAGTTGGCCTTTCCAGGCGCCGGGGAGCAGATGTCACCAGATCCATGTAAGGGTGATCTAGGCCTACAATGAAGACCTGGTGTTGGAGAAGGAATCCGCCCTTCTGTTCGGATGTTTTGTGCAGCGGTTGGCTGGATGTAAGAATAGCAAGGGTGCTGTTGCGGTTTGAGATCTGCACCCTCATGGAAGACTGGGATTGGAACATAACCAGGGCGAAGGATGGGGTGCTTCATCTCTTTCACAAAGCTCTTCTTTGTCTCCTGAGGGCTTGGTTCTAATAGTATGCTGGGTCCATTAGTTGACACCTCTCTGACCTGAAAGAGTAAGTAAAAATATGAGCTGAAATGTACTATCAATAATTTAAATATCACATTTTAAGGATTTTCACAAAAAATGGTATTGAATCATTACATTATTGTTATTATAAATAATGATGGAATTAAGTTATTGGATTGATGAGCAGAGGGAGTATTATGTTTGGATGAAGTTTAAAAATTATTCCATCCCTACTTCTACAAACTGATATTTACAATTAAGTCAAGCCAAAATACAGTCCACATGAATGTGCGCAACAAAATCAAAGCTGTGTGACACATAAGCAAAGGTTAAAGGTTAAAATTAAACATTTTTAACAGAGGTATGCACAATCTATCACCTTCTTGGCTTTAAATATTCCTCCTGCACCATTGCTAAAATCACATACAGTAAAAACATTAATTCTTTTAGAAGACGTACAGCTAATTACCGTACCCAATTACCAAATGCATGCACGCAAACACAGATGCAAGTGTTAAAATAAATGAAAGCACTGACGTTTAAAATCTGTCTAACTGACATGACCCAGGAAGAACAACCACCCACATGTTAACAACTGATGGTGGCAGATGAACACATAGTCCTGGCCAACTAGCAAAAAACACTGTTGTGCAAGTCCAGGTGCTATTAACAACCAGATGTAGTGACAGCGGGGACGACCAATCACACTTTAGCAGGAAACTGCAAAGCCAATGTGGAGAGGGAAATTGGCTTTAGCTAGAGCTTCTGCTTTCCGCTTAGTCTTATTGTTTGACCGGTTTCCATTCAACATACCTTTACTATAACATTGTTACGTTACAGTGAGAACATGTACAGTGGAACCTCTGATTTTGTTATTAATTTGTTCCAAAGGGCCGTTGAAAACCTATTTGTCTGAAAACTACAAAAACACCTCATAGAGGAAAAAATAATTTTTTACATGGACACAAATAATCACAATAAAGGTCCAAAAATTTTACAATTACAAAAATTTTAATCTAATGCAGTCCATTCGGAAATAAATTTAATACCGAACCAGAGGGCTGGTTTATCCATCCATCCATCCATTTTCTACTGCTTATTCCCTTTTTGAGGTTGCGGGGGGCGCGGGTATAATCGTCTTCACTGCGTGTGGTTACTAAGTCAGCGTGACGCAATTCCACTTTTGAGACAGCTGGATGTTTATCGCCTAGCGGCAAACATGGCAGAAGGAAAGCAAAAGTGATCCGTTGCAGTCACAACTTTCTTGTTACAAATGTTAGGAGAAATCAGAATTGTTGAACATCTTGATAGTTGAAATGTTAGAAACAACGAGTTGAACAAACAAGTCCATGAAAATAATGATTTAAAAATAAATACATAAACAGACATGACTCTAGACAGGAGGAAAATTAAACATGTCTGGCACAAAGAGACAAAGGGCTAAGGATGTGCAGACAACGCAACTTTTGCTTACAGCATAGGCAAAAGTAGTTTCTTCTATTTCTTCAAGTATTTAAGGAAGAAATTGACAACCCAGCTAGTTTTTTCTGAATGTTTTTTTATAGAGAATAGATACTGTCTTATTCTTTATTTTGATCAAAACAACCATTGATATTTGCCATCTATACAATTAAAAAAAACATGGTGTGAGTCCAAAAAAGAGCAGGAAGAAGCAAAAGCTCATAAGTTTTATATTATTATTTTACATGCTGAAAATAATGCACAATGCATGACAAATGAAATGGATAAACATTTAACATCAGTGACATGTACAAGTGAAGTACTACAATTTAGCCTTGTATGCATTTTCGAAAAAAAATATAAGCCATTGCCATTGTTTTCTGTCGGTAAAAACTCCTGGGGGCATGTCTCCAATGTCACTCCGCATGTAATATTTTTTTTACTATGACACAAATTCTAAACATATTTATAATAGTGCTGTCAAATGATACATATTTTTTATCAGATTTACACACTTTTAAGTTTTGATTATTAATGACTAATCACAGCAAATGACTTGCTTACATAACTTAAATTAACACCCCAATATTTTGACTTGAATGTCATTCAGGAAGATGTTTAATGTCTTAATTGAATGTAAGTAATTTATTTTCTCAAAACCTGTTTACAGTTGTATCTAAAGTATTGTCAGGGTGTATTGTAAAGCGGCATTTGCCATTTCAAAGTCTCATCACTCATCTTTGCCCTGATGTATGCATTGACCTGATAACAACCTGCTATGCCTTTCGGGTAACAATCCCCGGATACGGTGGAGCATGTGCGCTTAAACGTAATTGCATGATCCATGATTAATGCAATATTTTTTTGTGATTATTCACATGAGTTAAAGGGGAACTGCACTTTTTTGGTATTTTGCCTATAATTACTTATTAATTAATGAGAGACAAGAACACATATGTCTGTTTTAGTGCATTCTAACTCGTAAATAAATGTACAGGCAACTAAATGTCTGCTTACAATGAAGCCGATGGGAGCCATAACGCCATTGCGTCTACTGTGTCTATTTTGATCATAGAATCCAATAAATAACCATCCAAAAGTAATGGTAAATGGTTGTACTTGTATAGCGCTTTTCTACCCCTTTATAAGGAGCCCAAAGCGCTTTGACAGTATTTCCACATTTACCCATGCACACACACATTCACACACTAATGGCAGTACCATCAATACTCCATTTACAAATCGTGTCCTGAATATTAACCATGTATTAGCAATATTATTATTATAAGCGCGAACATTAAAGGGGAACTGCACAACTACTGCGCCCATAACATCAGATAAATAACCATTCAAAAAGTGGCAACAATACTCCATTCACATTTTGTGACTTGACTATTAACCAAGTATTAGTGATATTGTTATTGTAAGCGCTAACACAGAAAAACTATTTATAGCGGAGCCGTGATCACTCCCTGAGTGCCAATATTTACATCATTGACTGATCAGCTGCTTCCTCCTTTCCCTGCTCCATGTACGTTTATTGTAGATCATGAATCATGCCTCTCACCTGGACAGACCGTGGGTGTTGATATAATCCAACAAGTTGGGACACATTGACAGCCATATAGAACCTGGAGCTGGCGAGAACCACACGGAAAGCACCTGTTGCCCCTACCCCACTCCGTTTCTTCTTGAGGATTATGAGGCATGTTTCATCAAAATGGAAATATATGAATGTCCTAGCAGTCAGCATCCTAATGAAAGCAGACCTTATACAGTAAGTGATGTTTTATTATGTTTGTTGGCTTTCATAAAGTCTGCATTGAGAAAAAATCAGTGCTAAAGAAAAAAAAAGCTTACGTGATGCATTTTTTTAATTTATGCACCAAGTATGCTTAAAATGACCTACATACGTAAATATTAAATAATATCCTAAATATGCTCGTTAATACATCACATATATACTTGTATCATATACATAAACCCTAATCCAGGTATTTGGATTTTTTAGGGGCTCTTTAGGCAGAATTAGGGCTGTGAAAAAAACAGAAACAGGTCCCATAGGCTCCATTGTAAGCGGTCTTTTGATTGCATTTATTTAATATTTCGACTGCAATAAAAAAAACACAGCTGTCATCATGTCTTTCATAATGATTGTGAACGATAGGCAAAATTCCAAAAAAAGTGCAGTTTCCCTTTAAGGACCTCCATTAAGCGAGCATTGAGAGGCAACTTCCGTATGCTGCTGGTGAGCTGCTCTCTCGCCTCTGAGCTTGTGAAAGTTCATTCTAGAATATAAATCATGCGTCTCACCTTAAAAGGACATAAACTGAGAAGTTGATGGAAGCGTTTGGATTTTTTTTAAGCGCTTCATATGCAGAATAGAGCAACTTCCAAAGGCTGCATGTAAGCTGACTTTTGCTGGCATTTATTTACTAGCTAGCGTGCATTTAAAAAAAGAAAAAACACGTGTGTTTGTCTAACATAAGAAATGTGAATGGTGGGCAATATAAAAAAATAAAAAAACATAAGTGCTTGTCTTACAAAATAAATGTGAATGGTGGGAAAAATTTCCCAAAAAAAGGAATTCCCCTTTAACTTGTTATTTTTCACAGCCCTAATTTAGAGCAATGTCTAAAATAGTTTTAGAAGACTTGCTCCTGCTTAAATGTGTCTTCAATAACTGAAAATGTATTTTGCATTGTTGTCAGAATGACTAGACACCTGCCAGTGACAGTATAGTACAAGCAACAGGTTTATTCATAGTTCATTGAGTCCCTCCTGTAGCCAATGACAACCAGCCCTGAAAAATGTCATCCCAGAAACTGATTTGAAATGTTTCCGTGTGCAAAACCAAAATCGCTACGTTTCCAGGAGTGACCCTTTGCCCTCTGGCCATTTCAGTCCGATGTAAGCTGTCTTTTGATCGCATTTATTTAATATTTAGAATGCATTTTTAAAAAATACATCCGTCGTCATGTCTTTCATAATGATTGTGAACGATAAGCAACATTAAAAAAAAGTGCAGTTTCCCCTTTAAGGACCTAAATTAAGCAGGTACATTGACAGGCAACTTCCGTATGCTGCTGTATTATCATCTTACGCTGGTGAGCTGCTCTCTCACCTCTCTCACCTCTGAGCAGGTGAAAGTTCATTCTAGAATATTAATCATGCCTTGAAAGGACATAAACTGAGAAGTTGGTGTTAGTGTTTGGATATTTTTTTAAAGTGTTTCATATGCAGAATAGAGCGACTTCAGTAGGCTCCATTGTAAGCGAACTTTTGCTCGCATTTATTTACTAGTTAGCCCGACCATCCATCCATTTTGCACCGCTTCCCTTTCCGGGTCGCGGGGGGTGCTGGAGCCTATCTCAGCTGCAATTGGGCGGAAGGTGGGGTTTACACCCTGTACAAGTCGCTACCTCATCACATGGTCAACAAAGATAAACAGACAACATTCACACTCACGTTCACACACTAGGGCCAATTTGGTGTTGCAAATCAACCTATCCCCAGGTGCATGTCTTTGGAGGTGGGAGGACGCCGGAGAACCCGGAGGGAACCCACGCAGTCACGGGGAGAACATGCAAACTCCACACAGAAAGATCCCGAGTGCAGGATCGAACCCAGGACCTTTGTATTGTGAGGAAGACGCACTAAACTCTCTTCCACTGTGCTGCCTATTAGTTAGTGTGCAATAAAAAAAATAAAAAACTTGTGTGCTTGACTTAAAACAGAAATGTGAATGGTGGACAAATTTCCCAAAAAATGTGGAGTTGCCCTTTAAAGGCCTACTGAAATTAGATGTTCTTATTTAAACGGGGATAGCAGGTCTATTCTATGTGTCATACTTGATCATTTCGCGATATTGCCATATTTTGCTGAAAGGATTTAGTAGAGAACATCCACGATAAAGTTTGCAACTGGAGAAAAGCCCTGCCTCTACCAGCAGTTGCAGAGGATGACGTCACATGTTGATGGCTCCTCACATATTCACATTGATTTTAATGGGAGCCTCCAACAAAAAGTGCTATTCGGACCGAGAAAACGACAATTTCCCTATTAATTTGAACGAGGATGAAAGATTCGTGTTTGAGGATATTGATAGCAACGGACTAGAAAAAAAAAAAAAGTAAAAAATAAAAACGCGATTGCTGTGAGATGGATACTGGCGTTTTTAGAGAAATTTACTAGGATAATTATGGGAAATCCCTTATCTTTCTATTGTGTTGCTAGTGTTTTAGTGAGTTTAACAGTACCTGATAGTCGGAAGCGTACGTCCACGGCCGGGTGTTGACGCGCAGTGTCTCGGGTAAGTCGACTGCAGCTGTACGGGAGGCGCAAGCTCAGCTGATATCCGGTAAGTGGCGACTTTTTAACCACAATTTTCTCACCGAAACCTGCTGGTTGAAAATTGCCCGGGATCCATGTCCGCTGTGATCCATAGTAAAGTTTCAACTTTGTGAATTTTAAACAAGGAATCACCGTGTGTTTGTGTGGCTAAAGGCTAAAGCTTCCCAACTCCATTGTTCTACTTTCACTTCTCCAATATTAATTGAACAAATTGCAAAAGATTCAGCAACACAGATCTCCAAAATACTGTGTAATTATGCGGTTAAAGCAGAGGACTTTTAGCTGTGTGTGTGTGTGCAGCGCTCATATTCATAACAGCCTGTGATGTCACGCGTACACATCATCATTACGTGACTTTTTCAAGAAAAAAGTCCCGGGAAATTTAAAATTGCAATTTTGTAAACTAAAAAGGCCGTATTGGCATGTGTTGCAATGTTAATATTTCATCATTGATATATGAACTATCAGACTGCGTGGTGGGTAGTAGTGGGTTTCAGTAGGCCTTTAACTCGTTTTTTTGACAGCCCTAATTTAGACGAGCAATGTTCACAATAGTTTAAGAAGATTCTTGCTCCTGTTTAAATGTGTTTTCAATAACAGAATATGTATTTTGCATTGTTGTCAGGATGACTAGATACCTGCCAGTGACAGTATAGTACAGACAACAGGTTTATTCATAGTTAATTGAGTCCCTCCCGTAGCCTTTGACAACCAGCCTTGAAAAATATCAGCGCAGGAACTGATTTGAAATGTTTCCGTGTGCAAAAACAAAAGTTGCTATGTTCCCGGAGTGACCTTTTGCCCTCTGGCCATTTGAGTCTGGGACTTCTGCAGGCAAGCAAGCAGCATTGCACCAATTTTATCCACTGACAGCTGCCTTCTTTCCAGCAGCTTCTGCCTTCCACAGCTATGTCTCACTGAGGATTAACAAGTGGCAGCGTGTAAGAACCCCCTTTTTTTGGTGTTCAATCAATGTATCAGCAAATGTGACATGACATAACATATAGTCTACAACCCCCAACTCCCCAACCCCCCTCCCCCTTGCACAAGTGGACCAGCCTCAAGCCTTGTATGGAAAAAGTTTAGTATGAGGAGGCGTTTGTCGCCATGAAATAAGTGATTTTGGAAGTGGAAGGTGGTGTTTACATATACTGCAGGATGAGTCATGGGATACTGATGTTATTAGATCAGTGGTCGTTGTAAAAAGGCTGTTGAGGGGGCAAATATGGCTTGCATGTCATACAGCGGTGGAGCTAACTGCGCAGCTCGCAACGTTTAACGGGTCCGAACAGCCGCTGGCGTCACGATGTCTATTCTAACACACACACACACACACACACACACACGTACAGTTCCGATCCTCGCCACAACTTGTTACCTTTTGGGTGTCGTGTCTGGGGTCGTTCCAGGTCGTGGTGCGGTTGTTGTGATCCACGAAGAAGGGCCAGCCCGTCTGAGGGTCGATTTTGACTTCCCAGCCGAGGGGCAGCGGGTCGTTGTCGTTGTTCGCCATGCTCGGTGTCGGTGACTGCATCTTCATGGCGTGCATGCCGATGGCTGCCGGGTACTGAGACATTTAATACTGGCGACGGACGCTTTAAAAGATTCCTTCAAGTGACGTGGAAAAGTGGGCTGGAAGTTTCTGGAAATAGCCAGGGTTAATGTCGGGGGCGGACAGCGCTGGATGCTTATCATGGCTTCGCTAACTCGTGTCGCAACACAACACATATACGCTCCTTTCATCGCTGACTCATGTTATATCGAAATATTTTCCATTTTAGAAACCCCAGATTGGATTTTAAATGGACCAAAACCCTGGACCTTTGCAGAATATTGAAGGGAATCCTTATACCAGGGGTCACCAACGTGGTGCCCGCGGGCAATCAATTTTCAAGTAATGTTTTTAATTATTATTGTAAAAAATAATAAACACATTTTAATGTATTCTTCATTTTAGCTTCTGTTTTTTTTTACAAATAATATTTGTGAAATATTTCTTCTATCTTATGATTAAAATAAAAAAATAATATTCTGGCAAATCTAGAAAATCTGTAGAATCAAATTTAAATCTTATTTCAAAGTCTTTTGAATTTCTTTTAAAATTTTTGTTCGGGAAAATCTAGAAGAAATAATGATTTGTCTTTGTTAGAAATATAGCTTAGTCCAAGTTGTTATACATTATAACAAAGTGCAGATTGGATTTTAACCTATTTAAAACATGTCATCCAAATTCTAAAATTAATCTTAATCAGGAAAAATTACTAATGATGTTCCATAAATTATTTTTTTATTTTTTTCAAAAAGATTAGAATTAGCTAGTTTTTCTATTCATTTTTTTCGGGTGAATTTTGAACTTTAATGAGTCGAAATTGAAGATAAACTATGTTTCAAATTTTTATTTTTATTTTTTTCGTGTTTTCTCCTCTTTTAAACCGTTCAATTAACTGTTTTTTTAATCATTTATTCTCTACAAAAAACCTTCCGTAAAAGGAAAAAAAAAGTATGACGGAATGACAGACAGAAATACCCATTTTTTTTATATATATAGATTTATTTAATAAAGGTAAATTGAGCAATTTGGCTATTTCAGGCAATTTATTTAAGTGGGTATCAAACTGGTAGCCATTCGCATTAATCAGTACCCAAGAAGTAGCTCTTGGTTTCAAAAAGGTTGGTGACCCCTGCCCTATACATTCTGCATATACGCGCACATCCACTTTGGACATTATTACCTCAACTTACGAGCTTAATGAGTTCTGTGACGGAGCTCTTAACTAAAAACACTTGTATCTCAAATTAACGTCTCCCACTTGAAGGAGTCACGAGGAGAACATGCAAACTCCACACAGAAAGATCCCAAGCACGCGATTGAACCCAGGACTACTCAGGACCTTTGTATTGTGAGGCAGACGCACTAGCCCCTCTTCCACCGTGCTGCCCTATTAAATAAATAATACATTTAAAAAAAGTATTTATTTATTTATTTATGTTTGTCCTGTCCTGCTTCTCAGGCATATCATATTGTTGATGTAGACCAGTGGTTGTCAACCTTTTTTCAGTGATGTACCCCCTGTGAACATTTTTTTTATTCAAGTACCCCCTAATCAGAGCAAAGCATTTTGGTTGAAAAAAAGAGATAAAGAAGTAAAATACAGCACTATGTAATCAGTTTTTGATTTATTAAAATTTATAACAGCGCAAAATATTGCTCATTTGTAGTGGTCTTTTCTAAACTATTTGGAAAAAAAGATATAAAAATAACTAAAAACTTGTTGAAAAATAAACAAGTGATTCAATTATAAATAAAGATTTCTACACATAGAAGTAATCATCAACTTAGAGTGCCCTCTTTGGGGATTGTAATAGGGATCCATCTGGATTCATGAACTTAATTCTTAACATTTATTCACAGAAAAAGAAATCTTTAACATCAATATTTATGGAACATGTCCACACAAATCTAGCTGTCAACACTGAATATTGCATTGTTGCATTTCTTTTTACAGTTTATGAACTTACGTTCATATTTTGTTGAAGTATTATGCAGTAAATATATTTACAAAGGATTTTTGAATTGTTGCAATTTCTAGAATATTTAAAAAAAAATCTCACGTACCCCTTGGCATACCTTCAAGTACCCCCAGGGGTACGCGTACCCCCATTTGACAACCACTGATGTAGATAACCATATCGGCTGTACAAATTTACTTTACAAAAGAGAAGTATGGAATACTTCTATGGTTGCCTTATTTGTATTTGACTTTATTAAATGTATTAATATTATCATTTGGTGCAGTCGGGCCTGAGCAGGAGGGGATGGAAAGAGAAAAAAAAGGAAGACAGAGGGGGGAATTGTAGGGACAAGAAGGGGATATGACAAAGAAACAAAAACAACAACAGCAAATACAACAAAAAATATTTTAAAAATTTAAAGTTGCCATCAATCCCACGTGGTTGCTTGGCATTGTCCGTAGGTGCTCAGGCCCCAAAGCACCCTTGGGATTGGCGCCTATGCTAACAACTACAGTAGTTTTATTAAGTAATGTAATAATGTACAGCATTTAGTTTGGAGAGTGAACTTCTACGGCATTTCCTTCCGGCTGCTTCCCCGTCAAACACACCATCAGCAGCTTCTCCATATTTTCATGGATAAATGTCCGCCGTTTGGACATTATCTTAACATCCTTTCACTTGCGTTGGAGTCATTTTGTTCCGGTATGGTGCAGACTAGTAGTGATATGCTCAAATTGCTTCGACAAGACATGTGTTTGATGATGTATTTCTTTAATTCAATGAATAGTATCTACTGCTTCTTCCCGACAATGTCCTTCAAACTTATGTTCTCCATTCCCAAGTTATGTCAATCTCTAGCTGTGAGATAATGATAGTGAGTAAGACCTGATGTTTTTTTGCAGCTCTTTTGGTGTACACCGTGACATTTGATATGCCAACTAATGGCAGGGATGTTTGTAACTGAATTTTTGCTTCCAACTTGAAGCATAACAATTAGCCGAGAGACAGCTCTCATTTCAAAATATTCTTAAATAGGGGCACTCAAAATTTGAGATAACCATTATACCAGGAAAAGTTTGGTAGGGGTGCAGCTTTAATCAAACAATTAATACCAAAGTATCAGTATTGGGTCAACATTTGCGTGATGAGATTTATATTTTTCAGTTATTTTCAAAAATAAACGTGTGTTGTTCGAATAATTACTATGTTATTTCTAGTCGGAGTGATACCAAATTTCCTATAAGGAATAGGCTGATGTAAATCCAACTAATCTGTTTCAGATATCTTAATTCATTAACACAAACACCCTGCACCCAGCATTTACATTGAAGAGTGGACTTCTATGGTATCTCATTCGAGCTGCTTCTCTCTCAAACACCATCAGCAGGTTCTCCATTTTTTCATGGATAAAGGTCTGCCGTTAAGATATGATTCAAAAGTACCTAACAGTTGTTTACTGGCTAAAAATAAAATGATCCTGAAAGTGATCACATTCATTTTAGATTTAATTATACTGTACAATATCCTTAAAACATGTCATTGTGAAATAATTGATAATATTGTACATTGTACATTTTACTCCTCGTTTCATATTCAAAGTGAAAACATTTAAATGATTGGTTTGCCATTTAAAGTGAGATCCGTACAATTAGGTCAGAGCTTCTCAAACTTTTTTTTTTTCTGTCATCCCCACTTTAGACTAAGGGGTTAGTTTTCAAGGCCCACCTACCCCCATCGCCCCAACAAAACAATTTATTGGACATCATGTGAGGTCTCGAGTTGTCTCTTTAATTTGTTGGGTCTCATGCTGTCTGCTGCTAGCCGTTTTAGACAAAGAACACACAGGGGTCTCTCCTCTGCCCCCACCTCCGCTGCCGTGAATCCAAGAGCAAGATACCCTTCGCCATATTTTCTTTTAGGTTGACTTTTTGGTTGATTAGACCCGTCATATTTTTGTTTCTCCGCAGACCTTTGAGGTGCGAGTTGCAAATTTAGGGGCTGTGAGAGGTTAGACCGCGGAGGCATGGGTTTGCTTTTTTTTTTTTTACTACAGCCGACGAGGCACATATGTTTTTCAAATTAGACTGTGTCGTATTTTGGGGGAATCAAACAAACATTACAAAGAGGTTTTAGGACCAGACAATCCATTGGATTCGATACAATTATCTTATTCAGGAATTACATTTTATTTTGAAAAAGTTATCAGTAATCTTGAAATACGTGTTATTTATTGGAATTGTAGATTGAAAAAAGAAATAATCAAAAGCCATACATCATGAAACAGGCAACAGAAGTACAACAAATCAAAGTTGAAAGAAATATTACATACGCAGAGGCATTTAAAGTGAGAAATCAAGAAAGTGTAGAAAAGAACAGAAGTGTGAATAGTTCAAGAAATAAAAAAAACAAGAGGCAACAAATACAGGAATTTCCACGGACAAATTAGTTGTATTCCTGGCTCACGTAATAAACTGTACAGAACAGGCTAGAAATAAGACTGAGAAGATCAAAATAATTGTCAAAGCAGCAGCAAAGTTGTTGAAAGAACTATCTTGGGACAGGGTGCAAGCTGTACTACAGAGAGTAGACGTGACGGAGTCATGTTACCACATTCCAACACCCTGTTAATTGTCCGGTGGAATGCCAGAAGTTTGATAGCAACCGAACATGAATTAAAGGGATATATTAAAAATATGAAAACTAAACCACATATAATTTGTATTCAAGAAACAGGGCTGAAGCCAAAATTAAACTTTATAATAAAAGGATATATAACGATTCGTAAAGATAGGAATGAAGGGTAAAGAGGATGATGTGCCACATTTAT
>NC_084619.1:31160730-31225730 GCF_033978795.1 Nerophis ophidion
TCTTCCTTCCTATGGTTGAAAAACAAAGTTGTGTTGATCTCAAGCTACAAGCTAATACTAGCAAGTTAGATCAGATGTTTTGGGCTTCCCTGTTACTTTGCTATGCAAGTTAAGGGTGGGGGTGCTTGTAACTCAATATTTGATTATAATTTAAAACATAATTTGAAATTTTCTGAGAGACCGCTCTTATTTTATAACACTCTTAAGTTGGTGCACACTTAAATTGAAGTAAGCTGTAGCTTTTCATGCAGAAAATATATGTAAATTAGGGCAATTCAACTACATAATGAAGAGGGCCGAAGTTTCAAAAACCCAAGGGCTCAGTGGCCGAACATCGAAATTTGGATGTTTTGTCAAAAAGTGCCTTCACAGGTTACATTCCTATGAGACTGCGCTTACTTATTTGCAATGTAAACATACTGGCTTTCACACTGCACTGTTAATAAGTTCATTATTCTGCCCTTGCTACTCGTTTCCAGCATGTGCAGCTAGACATAGTTAACAGCATGAAGAAACAGAAGCTCCAGAAGTTTTGTTGATAATTGGTGATGATTTCTTTTAGGAAATATAGTAGTTTCAGTGGCAGGGCTTTGACTGTAGAACAGCTATCCACTATCTAATAGATCCTCCCAGTCTCTCAGCCAATTTAAATCCTGGTTAAAGCATATTTTTACTTCCTGGCTTTTAAACCCAGTTGGGCAGGATATCTTGGTTGTTTTAGATCTTGTTTTTATTTTATTTATTTATTTGTTACATTTTAGTATTTTTAGGTGATATATTTTGCACTTATTTAAAGGTATATTTTGTTATTGTGCTTTATCCATCCTTTTACGTTACGATGTAAATGTGACCCTACACGCACTGTATTTTAAATAGTTTCTTATATCTGTACAGCACTTTGGTACTTGATAAATTTAGCGCATCATGTAATGAACGTGTTTTGACCGCCAGAGCTACTCAGAAAAAAAACACCAATACAAGACATCGCAAAGTCATCAATTTAAATAAAAAAAACTAATAAATTTATGCACAATATCTACTTATAAAAATCTGACCAAGTTTTGTGATGAAGCTTACACGTGTGGATTTCTACCGTTGTTGCTGCTTGTCTGTAACAGTATGTCCGTAGGTTAAAAGGTCCGACAGATACTATCGTGAATGCAAAACACCCATCCATCCATCCATTTTCTACCGCTTATTCCCTTTCGGGGTCGCGGGGGGCGCTGGCGCCTATCTCAGCTACAATCGGGCGGAAGGCGGGGTACACCCTGGACAAGTCGCCACCTCATCGCAGGGCCAACACAAATAGACAGACAACATTCACACTCAGATTCACACACTAGGGCCAATTTAGTGTTGCCAATCAACCTATCCCCAGGTGCATGTCTTTGGAAATGGGAGGAAGCCGGAGTACCCGGAGGGAACCCACGCATTCACGGGGAGAACATGCAAACTCCACACAGAAAGATCCCGAGCCTGGATTTGAACCCAGGACTGCAGGACCTTCGTATTGTGAGGCAGACCCACTAACCCCTCTTCCACCGTGAAGCCCAATGCAAAACACAACACTTGTCAATTCAAGCAGTATCTACACTCGCGATCAAAAGTTACAGACACTTGTAACAAACATAATGTCATGGCTGTCTTGTTTCCAATAATTTCTACAACTCTTATTTTTTTGTAATAGAGTGATTGGAGCACATACTTGTTGGTCACAAAAAACATTTGTGAAGTTTGGTTCTTTTATGAATTTATTATGGGTCTACTGAAAATGTGACCAAATCTGCTGGGTCAAAAGTATACATAAAACAATGTTAATATTTGGTTACATGTCCCTTGGCAAGTTTCACTGCAATAAGACGCTTTTGGTAGCCATCCACAAGTTTCTGGCCAGCTTCTGGTTGAATTTTTGACCACTCATCTTGACAAAATTGGTGCAGTTCAGCTAGATTTGTTGATTTTCTGACATGGACTTGTTCCTTCAGTATTGTCCACACGTTTAAGTCAGGGCAATCTAAAACCTTAATTGTAGCCTGATTTAGCCATTCCTTTACCACGTTTGACATGTGTTTGGGGTCATTATCCACCGGTCCCCGTGGCCGGTGGTTGGGGACCACTGCTCTTCTTCATTCCCTTTACACTATTTATTTTGAGAAAATGTGTTGTTGTGATTTCCACAAGCATCCGAAATGTAGTGTTCAACTTTGGAGGTTCAACTGTATTGTCAGAATGTCTGTTACAAACCTATGAATCCATACTTACTGGATGTTTCTTGTATAGATACATACTCCTGATACTTAAATTGAAAAAAGATTCTCAAAAATCTGATAATCCTAGAATCCATACAGAGACGACTTGGATAATCAGTATGGTTTACTAACCCCGTTTCCATATGAGTTGTGAAATTGTGTTAGATGTAAATATAAACGGAATACAATGATTTGTAAATCATTTTCAACCCATATTCAATTGAATATGCTACAAAGACAACATATTTGATGTTAAAACTGATAAACTTTTTTTTTGCAAATTATCATAAACTTTAGAATTTGATGCCAGCAACACGTGACAAAGAAGTGTTGCTGGTAAATACTGATAAAGTTGAGGAATGCTCATCCAACACTTATTTGGAACATCCCACAGGTGTGCAGCCTAATTGGGAACAGGTGGGTGCCATGATCGGGTATAAAAGCAGCTTCCATGAAATGCTGAGTAATTCACAAACAAGGATGAGGCGAGGGTCACCAATTTGTAAGCAAATTGTCGAACAGTTTTAGAACAACATTTCTCAACGAGCTATTGCAAGGAATTTAGGGATTTTACCATCTACAGTCCGTAAAATCATCAAAAGGTTCAGAGAATCTGGAGAAATCACTGCACGTAAGCGATGATATTACGGACCTTTGACCCCTCAGGTGGTACTGCATCAAAAACCGACATCAGTGTGTAAAGGATATCACTACATGGGCTCATGAACACTTCATAAAACCACTGTCAGTAACTACAGTTGGTCGCTACATCTTTAAGTGCAAGTTAAAATCTACTATGCAAAGCAAAAGTCATTTATCAACAACACCCAGGAACGCCACCGACTTCGCTGGGCCCGAGCTTACTAAGATGGACTGATGCAAAGTGGAAAAGTAATCTGTGGTCTGACAAGTCCACATTTCAAATCATATTTGGAAACTGTGGACATGGTGTCCTCCGGAACAAAGAGGTAAATAACCATCTAGATTGTTCCAGGTGCAAAGTTCAAAAGCCAGCATCTGTGATGGTATGGGGGTCTATAGTGCCCAAGGTCTGGGTAAATTACACATCTGTGAGGGCACCATTAATACTGAATGGTCCATACAGGTTTTGGAGCAACATATGTCGTCATCCAAGCAACATTATCATGGACGCCTCTGCTTATTTCAGCAAAACAATGCCAAGCCATGTGTTACAACAGCGTGGCTTTTTAGTAAAAGAGTGCGGGTACTTTCCTGGCCCGCCTGCAGTCCAGACATGTCTCCCTTCGAAAATGTGTGGCGCATTCTGAAGCATAAAATACGACAGCGGAAACCCCAGACTGTTGAACAACTAAAGCTCTACAAAAAACAAGAATGGGAAAGAATTCCACTTTCAAAGCTTCAAGAATTAGTTTCTTCAGTTCCCAAATGTTTATTGAGTGTTGTTAAAAGAAAATGTGATATAACACTGTCGTTAACATGCCCTTTCCCAACTACTTTGGCACTTGTTGCAGCCATGAAATTCTAAGTTAATTATTATTTGGAAAAAAAAAAAAAGATTATGAATTTGAACATCAAATATATTCTCTTTGTAGTGCATTCAATTGAATATAGGTTGAAAAGGATTTTCAAATCAGGGAAGTCTGGGTTTCCCTGCTTAGGCTGTTGCCCCCGCGACCCGACCTCGGATAAGCGGAAGATGATGGATGATGTATTGTGGCAAATGCAAGAAACACAGCGTTGTTTCTTTCAGGTCTTTATTGTAAGACTGCCAACATGGGAATAACACAACACAACACAATATGCACTTTTAAAGTGTGTCCAAGAAGACGTAAACCACATCCATTCTGCTGAGTGTGAGCATGGTCCTAGTGCCTGCCTAACAGCCCCCCTCCCCCCAACACCCAGACAGCAAGTTATGGGGAAAACATTTCAGGGGGGGGGCTCACTCGCCTGCCGTAACGGGTACAATGTCCATCCCGCGGGGGAACGGGTGTACCTTGTGGGGGAGAACAAATATCAGGACCCGGTGGAGGCGAAGGACATTCAACCCTAACAGATTTTGGAGGGCGACCCGGGGGGGACTTGGCCCGGCGGTATTTCTTCACCTGCAACACAATGCGCCGGTTTAAGCCTGTCTATGCCCATATCCAGCACAAAGTTTTTAGGACCGCGTTACAGCACCCTAAAAGGGCCATCGTAAGGGGGTTGGAGGAGCGAACGGTGGGCGTTGTGATGTACAAAGACAAAACGAGCGGATTTAAGCTCCGATGGCACAAACGAATTAGGGAAACAGTGGTGGACCGGGCCGGGAGCCAAGGACCCCCTCGACAAAAAGGAAAACGATCGCGGGGCACAACCCTCAGGTAAAAAATCCCCCGGAACGCGGAGTGGTTGACCGAACACCAATTCAGCAGGGGCCACTGCGAGATTCTCTTTAGGGGCTGAGCGCAACTTGAGCATAACCCAAGGCAAACGGTCAACCCAATTGATATCCACTAGCGCGCGGGAAGAACTGATTCTAAAAATTAATCATGCCTAAAAACTCCTGTAGAGGTTTGACAGTGGAGGGACGAGGAAAATCCGGCGATTCCTCGCAGGTGGAAAAGAGCCTTGATGTGCTGGAACCATGATGCCGGGTCGCTCTGCCAGAACTCCGGAAGCTTTGTCACCTCGGGGAATGCAGATTGCTGGAGTTGGTGCGACATGGCTGATGACGACAAAATTCTCTCTTCTGCGTGAAACATTGTCGGGGTCAGCAATCTGGCAAATGCAAGAAACAAAGCGTAGTTTCCTTCAGGTGTTCATTGTAAGACTGCCAACATGAGAATAAAACAACACAACACAATTTGCACTTTTAAAGTGTGTCCAAGAAGACATAACCACACCCATTCTGCTGAGTGTGAGCATGGTCCTAGTGTCCGCCAGAGTATTCCGTTTATATTTACATCTAACACAATTTCCCAACTCATATGAAAACGGGGTTTGTATTACTGTCGTTCTTAAACTTTTTTCACTGAGTACAACCTCAGAAAATACTTGGCTCTCCAAGTACCATCATAATGACCAACAATAAAATACAGTAGCATAGGAGGTTATGTATTCATTAAAATCAAGGCAGAGGTTTTGTTTAACAAGTATATTTAATATTTTTGGCCACTGTAACATTACACTCAGTTTGAACAGTGACAGGTTAAATATAGGAAAATAAAACACTGCACTATAATTAAGTAACTTTTTGGCGTACGACTAAATGAAGCCTGTGTACCACTACCACAGTTTGATAATCCCTGGTTTAGCACTATGCCAATTAATTCACAGATTAATTGCATGGGAAATTTATCACATGTAAATGAAGATGACTTTGTCAACAGAACATTAATTTTACTCCGTGTCACCGTCAGACCTCTTCAATTATAACAAAACAAATTTTAAAAAAATAAGCCATGAATTTTTAGATATTTTTCAAGGGTTTTTTGCTCTAAAACAGTGATTTTTAAACTGTGGTAGGTGTACCACAAGTGGTACTCCAAAGATTCTATTCATTATTTCAGTACAGCGTTATATTTCCCTATGTTGAAACCCATTGTTGCTGTTGAAACTGTATGTAGGTAATGTTACCAACAACTATTTAATTTACTTGTTAAATAAAATGTCTGCCTTGTTTTTGATTAACACGTAGGCCTACTATGCTACTGTAGTTTAATGTTGGCTACTATGGTGGTACCTGGAGAGACAAGAGTTTTCTGAGGTTGTACTTATAGTAAATAAAGTTGGGGAACCACTGCTCTAAAATACTGTATATAAAATATGTCTATTTTTTAACCTACATAATATGTTCTTCTTTCCAAATACCCAGAATTATTTTGTTCAAGTTCAAGTTCAAATGACTTTATTTGTACCCGAAGGAAGATTTGTTTTGCAATGAAAAATACAGGAGACTGACCCATGCATATATAGTACAATAAACAAAGGTTTAAACACAAAACAGATGACAAACATGACAAAATACTCAACAGGCTTCCAGGTACCAGGACCAGGAAAAGAAGACAGAAAACGTTACATGAACAATAAAAGGAGGCAGTGTAAAAGTTAGTAAAAGACAGTAAGATAAAACTACCATTAATTAATAAGTAGATACAAATAAATAAATATGTTCAATATAGCTATGATTTGTTTGAAAGAATAACTGCGGCTGGAACAAAGCTGTTCCTATACCGAGATGTTTTGCATTTTGGGACCCTAATCCTCTGATCAGAAGGGAGGAGCTGGAATTTACCATAACGAGGGTGGGAGATTTCTGCTGTATTTGAGTTGGCAATCCGCTGTACTGGCCGAGTGTACAGGGACTCCAAACTCAGTTGATGCTCACCAATTAGTCGACTATACCACTGGATTATTTGATTTACTCGGTTTCTCTCATTCAGAAACAGCTCTCCAAACCATGCCACCAGACAAACTGATAAAACGAGTTAAAAAAAGCACGATAAGATAAATAAAATTAACATGATTTTATCAACATGACTGTGGAAGGGGCGTGGTCCACGTGTCCCCTGTGGGCAGGGCATGCGCAGGAGCCGGTTGTGAAGCAACGACAGGTGAGGAGATTTCTCAGCTACAACGAGTTATCTAATCACCTGTCTCTTTATTAGCAGCATCGGAGACCATGCGGGGTGGGGAGCGAGCGCTGACGAGGAAGACAAGCCAGACGGAGCACGAGAAAGACATTGGCACGAAAGAGCAAAGAAATAAAAGACTTGTAACACCTGACAGCTGTGGTCTGCAGCCTTGATTTAGGCCGGCTAAGAGAAGTCTTTCACAATGACGAAATTACAATTTTCTAATACAATGTAGACGCTGGTGACCTCTTTTGCATAGAGCATCACAGTTATCCTTAAAACTCAAAGTATTGTCAATAATGGTCCCAAGATATTTACAGGATTGCACAACTTTGACAGTTTGTCCCTTAATAATGGTTCACTCATATGTATGCCTGCCTTCTAAAATCTGTAATCATATCTTTTGTTTTAAGATTGTTCAACTGTGGATATGAAGCATCACACCACTTAACACAATCATCAACAATAGGCCCATGTTTGTTCTCATTGCCTTAAAGTAGACTGACAATTACTGTGTCACCTGCATACCTTAAAATTTTTAAAAGTGCTCTGACACATATTTGTGTAGAAAAAAAAGTCGAGGAGCACATGCAGTGTATTTGTTAAAAAAAAAAAACATTCAGTCTGACTCTTTGGGTTCTGTTTGTTAAAAAGTCTGAAATCCAGCCCACAAGATTATTTCTTAAGTTAAAATGTTCTAAAAGACGATCAATTGTATTTAAAGCAGATAAAAAGTCAATGAATAAAATGTGAGCATGACGCCAATTTTCTTCCAGGTGTTTAAAAAGCAAATTAAGCAGAGTGAGTGTGATGTCCTCCATTCCTCTTTTAGACCTATAAGCAAACTGCAGTGGATCAAGTAATGCTCAATGTTTAAAAAAGTTCTGATTGCACCAGGGGTTAGTACGTGTGCCTCACAATACAAAGGTCCTGGGTTCGATCCTGGGCTCGGGATCTTTCCGTGTGGAGTTTGCATGTTCTCCCCGTGACTCCGTGGGTTCCCTCCGGGTACTCCGGCTTCCTCCCACCTCCAAAGACATGCACCTGGGGATAGGTTGATTGGCAACACTGTCTGTCTATCTGTGTAGGCCCTGCGATGAAGTGGCAACTTGTCCAGGGTGTACCCCGCCTTCCGCCCATGTGCAGCTGGGATAGGATCCAGCACCCCCCGTAACCCCATAAGGGAGAAACGGTAGAAAATGGATAGATGGATGGATGGATGATTGCACCAGCCTTTCAAAGGTTTTCATTGGCAGAGAGGTCTGGGCTATAGGTCTGAAATCGTTTAAAATGTTAGAACGACTGGATTTAGGCACCGTGAAAATTATAGCACCTTTCCAGACTTTGGGGACATGCTATTTTTCTAAAGATTGGTTAAAAATAAAATAAAAAATAGATAAACTGAGCTCAGCTCTTTTGCACAAAACTTATGTAGTCGACCACAAATATAATCTGATCCAGGACGCTTGTTTATTTTAGTGTTTGAAAAGGCTATTTCAACCTTTACATTTACACATACTGTACATATGCATGCACATATGCATACATACACTAATGCATATAATCATGTTTCATCAAACATATATTAACATTGTTCCCCAAGGGAACACATGGTACACCGACAAAGCTTAGCCTATTTTTATTATAACAATCTACAAGGTTAATACAGTTTGCTTCTCTTTCTCCCCCTCCATTTATCTGCTTTTTTTTGTATTTCAGGTTATCATTACATATATGTATTGTTGCATTTGAAACAATTGTATTATTGATAATAGAGGTCATTATTGTTATTATTCATTATCAATAGTGCTATTTCTATTGGCATTTGTATTGCTCCATTTGTAGTGTAATAATATTCATTGTCATGTCTGTGTTATTAATATTTATTTCACTAACTGCTTCTTTTCTATATTTTTTACTATCATATTTGTACATATTGTATTTGCAGATGCTGTTCTGTTGTTGTTGTGTTTGTTGTTGTTGTCTCTTTGTCTTATCTCCGTCTTGTCCACGCAATTTCCCCCTCTGTCTTCATTTTTTTCTCTTTCTATCCTCTCCTGTCCCACCAAATAATATTATAAATCCATTTAATAAAGTCAAATACAAATAAGGCAATGAACAGGAAACAATACGTGAAGCTAGGCGAACACACTTCTACAACGCTAAATATATCCTGTGGTGTATCTCAGGGATCAATACTAGGACCTAAATTATTCAATGTCTATATAAATGACATTTGTAAAGTTACAAAAGATTTAAAGTTAGTATTATATGCGGATTATACAAAAGCGTTTTGTTAAAGAGAGAACACACAGTAGATAATACAAATAATATCAGAAGAAATTAACAAATTAAAAAGATGGTTTGACAAAAACAGACTCGTTGAATCTCAGTAAAACTAAAACAATGCTATTTGGTAACAGCAGAAGAGGAAGTCAAACACAAATACAAATAGACGGAATAGAAATTGAAAGAGTAAATGAAACCAAATTTTTCTGTCTAATAAATGATGATAAATTGAACTGGAAATCTCATGTAAAAAATATACAACATAAAGTAGCAAGAAACACATCAATAATGAACAAAGTAAAACATGTTCCAGACAATAAATCACTTCATATTCTCTACTGGTCACTAGTGCATCATATCTGAGTTACTGTTTAGAAATATGGGGAAATAATTACAAAAGTACACTTCATTCATTAACGGTGTTACAAAAAAGATCAGTTGGAATATACAACAATTCTTCTCAACAAAAGAGGAGACCTATGATCTTAGGGGAAAATGTATTTTAAAATATTTGTATGTAGGGCTTCACAGTGGCAGAGGGGTTAGTGCGTCTGCCTCACAATATGAAGGTCCTGCAGTCCTGGGTTCAATCCCAGGCTCGGGATCTTTCTGTGTGGAGCTTGCATGATCTCCCCGTGAATGCGTGGGTTCCCTCCGGGTACTCCGGCTTGCTCCCACTTCCAAAGACATGCACCTGGGGATAGGTTGATTGGCAACACTAAATTGAACCCAGTGTGTGAGTGTGACTGTTGTGTTGGCGTCTTGTCCAGGGTGTAGACCGCCTTCCGCCCGATTGTAGCTGAAATAGGCGCCAGCATCCCCCGTGACCCCAAAAGGGAATAAGCGGTAGTAAATGGATGGATGGAATATTTGTATGCACATACAACACTTAAGACCTTCAGTATATCTGTATGTGGAATTAAATTATGGAATGGATTAAGAAAAGAAATCAAACACTTCAAGAAACTCTTCAAACTTTAAGTGTTTACAAAGTACAAAGAAGAAGAACCATGATTAACATTCTGAATTTATTTAATCCAAAATAATCTTACTTATCTCATCATAAGAAACGTGACTTGCTTCACCAATTATTATCTATTTATTTATTTTTATTGTGATTACTTATGGAGTATATTGTGAATACAAAAGTTTAAGCAACTGTTATGTAAAAGAAAAGGGGTAGGATTTAATAAACTCTGCTTCTTCCTACTCCTTTTTGAACATGTTGAAAAGAGAAACTGGAAATTGTGATGTATCATGTTGTATGCTTCCATGTTCGAAATAAATTCAAACTCAAACATGTATCTTTTGTAAGGTAAATCTATAAAGATGATATGGGCATCTACGTCAACAATAGGATTTGCCTGAGTAGCTGGACCAAAAAAAAAATAAGGAAGTTTGAAACTGAGTTCTTGTATTTCCTTACTAAAATCAATAGTATCAAGCCAGTCATAAAAACAATTAAGAGCATTAGCAAAAAAAACACTGAATTAAAAAAATTTAAAGTAACATGTGCGCTAGTGTTTACGTTCTGGGCGCCAGCTAAAGTTTTCATACTGGGCCATGCTGACCCAAGGTTGTTGGCAGCCATCGTGTCTTCCATTTGGGACTTATATCTCTGTTTTGCTTTCAGAATTTCAATTTTCAGCTCCTTGTAAGGCAACTGAAAATCTGACACAGAACCCACTTGAAAAGCAATTTTCCTTTTCTGTATTCTGGACTTTACTGACTTAGTGACCCATGGCTTGTCATTGAGATAGATTACCATTTTACTAGAAGTAATTATATGTTGGCAACACTAAATTGGCCCTTGTGTGTGAATGTGAGTGTGAATGTTGTCTGTCTATCTGTGTTGGCCCTGCGATGAGGTGGCAAGTACCCCGCCTTCCGCCCGATTGTAGCTGAGATAGGCGCCAGCGCCCCCCGCGACCCTAAAAGGGAATAAGCGGTAGAAAATGGATGGATGGATAATTATATCTCTACAAAAGGCAGAAATATAAGCAAACGACATCAGTAAATTCATCCAAGTCATTTGAGGACTGCTTGAACACACCCCAGTCAGAGTAGTCAATATTTGTTTGTATAATGAAATAAACGTTTAAATGTTTTACAATTTGTATGTATTTATTCATCAACACATTTTTATCATTTATTAGTCATTCAAATCTTTTTTTAACTGTCACTAGACTTTTTTTTTTGCATTGACAACCTTTCTTTTATGCACTTTCGCAAATGAAAAGATTGCATAATACACAATGTAAACTCTTCTAATAGGACATGGGCATCCAGGTCACCCATGCAAGCTCATAAAGAACGGTCTGGAACATTTCAGCCTTTTTGTTTGATTGATTGATACTTTTATTAGTAGATTGCACAGTTCAGTACATATTCCGTACAATTGACCACTAAATGGTAACACCCGAATAAGTTTTTCAACGTGTTTAAGTCGGGGTCCACGTTAATCAATTCATGGTAGCCAAGCCGTGAGCTGCTAAATTAAACTTTCAGTTCTTATGTGCAGCTGAAGATTTAGAAATAAATTCATGATTTATTAAAACAAATTACAACACATATTTGCGTGGATTTTAAGGTTTGTTGTTTGGACAAAAAAACCCATTCTGTTACAGATAACGTCATATCACCATGAATTGATTAACGTGGACCCCGACTTAAACAAGTTGAAAAACTTATTCGGGTGTTACTATTTAGTGGTCAATTGTACGGAATATGAACTGAACTGTGCAATCTACTAATAAAAGTTTCAATCAATCAAAAATAAAAATAAAAAGACACGCCGTTTGTCAGAACACGCATGCGCTGTTGCTACTACATGACGTTGTCGTGACGTAGGGTCTGGTGTCCGGTTAGCTAGCTTCGGGCTAGTTAGCAAGTCGTTAATATAGCGCGCTTCGGAGCCGAAAAACTTCAGCTGATTAGTAATTAGTTAACCAATTTCGTCTTTTGAGACATCCATGATCTACAATGGACGAGGAAGCATACCGCAGAACATTGTAAGTAACACTAGTTTTGCAATCTCGCAAACGTTTGTTTGCCTCATGTCAAGAACCGGGGAGCTAACCCGAGACGCGCTACCAATACAACCCAGGTGTTTACTATTTGTCTTCTCGTCTTACATTCCAATATATGTGACCGTTTTTACTCTAGGATATTATTACAAGCATTATTGCGAGAATGTCTCCGTAAAGTCAACGACGTCCAACCAATTAGAACAACATTGTGAGCCGTTAAAGTAGCATCGTTAGCCCTGCGCATTAATATGAGTACATAATCAAGTTGTTTACCTCACATTAGCACATTGTCGAATTCTGGTTCGTTCTTACAATGACTAATTTCCCTCTTGTATTTATTCCCCTTCTAGGTACGTGGGAAACCTCTCCAGGGATGTCACGGAAATTTTGATTTTACAACTCTTCACCCAAATAGGGCCTTGTAAAAGTTGTAAAATGATCACAGAGGTAAACATTTGACAGTAAAGGTGATTGGTGGCCTTTCAGGGTCTGGGTTCTGGTCAAGGTTTTCCTATAAGGATTTTTTCCTTCCCTCTATAGTCGAAAGCTTGCTTTTGGGGGGGTTCATTGAGTTGTATAATGTTTAAAGAGTGTTTGTAGACCTCCTTAATGTTTTAAATACATAGAAGAAACTCTGTAGGTGTTGCACAAAAAAAAAATCTCCATTCACTATAATTTCTAAATGTTAAAATTAAATTGCAGGATCGCAAACAAACGCCATTTTACTCAAGGACTCCGGCTGCATTGTTCCTGGCAAGATGACCGACACTTTATCCATCCCCCAGAGAGCATCGCTTGCCAGGGCAAATTCGTTTCACTACCCTGGACGGCGAGGCACGCTGGCTATCATTCAACAGCTCATGGGAGATGCCATCTTGTTACTTTACTGAATTTACCTGCATGAATGTATAGTGAATTGGCAAGCATGACATGTTTTTAAGTTCACTGATTATTTGGTCATTTTATTTGTGTCATAAAAAGTCTGTCAGCTGTCCTCTGGGGACTTCCAATGTAAAATGGCAGAAAAACTTGTGCCAAGGTGAAAAAATTGTCCGACAGAATTGTGATTTCAACTGTAAACCTTAACATTGCAATTCCATTCTTTTACAGAATGTGGCAGCCCTAGTTTCTGCTGCTCCTCAAATGTACATGACTTGAATAAAACCCTGTTTAAAAGTTTAAGTGTAAAAGAAAAACATGTATTTGGTCACACCGCAGACCACATAATTGAAAGCTGAATCAACTGTATTCTCTTTTACAGCATACAACAAATGATCCGTATTGCTTTGTGGAATTCTTTGAGCACAGCGATGCTGCAGCAGCCCTCGGAGCCATGAACGGAAGGAAAATACTAGGAAAGGTGGGATAACTTTTCTTTTGCTTTGGGAACTACAGTCTTGCACATTTCATCTTTTCTAAAAACATGATTTTAATATTTATATAACAACTGTAGGACTGAGATGTTTGTTTTATCATCCCTTTGGTTTCAGGAGGTCAAAGTAAATTGGGCCACCACTCCCAGTAGCCTTAAGAAAGACACAACCAGTAAGTGTAGCGGCCTGTTCTGTGAAAAAGTATTTTGCCTTCTTCAAAAAATCTAATTTCTTTAATTTATTCCCAACGTAAATGTTTAAGACCATCAAACACATTTAAATGTTAGGCACGGATAACTAAAGTAAACAGAAAATGCAGTTTTTAAATGATGACTTAGTGTTTGAAGGGGGGAAAAAACCTATCCAAACCTACCTGGTTCTAAGCTGAAAAAGTAATTGTCCTCGTTAAATCATGTTTTAACTATGGCTATTTAAATTTTTTTGAGGTTTGAGTTCAATTTGACTCCACACCTAAACCCGATTACCTCCAAACCTCTAATCTAACCTCATGATTTTTTCTCAATTTTTTTAAAACACTTTGTTTTGGTCTACATAATATGTTATGATTATTTGGTCCACATTTTGCATAGATTTTGCTTTAAAAACACTTTTTGGCTGCCTTCGGAAACGAACCGTTTTGAGAGGCGGAGTTAAGATGCCACCCCCCTTAGCCATGTTGTAGTTTGAGAACAGATGCTTCCCGCAAGTCATTGAAAAATGTTATTCAAAGTATTTACAACTTTTGAGCTGCAACATAAATGGCAACAGCGACAGATCTTATCAACCATATATGTGAGATCCAGAGTCAGACCTGGAACAAAAAGGAACTGAAGAAGGAAGGCTTGAAATTAACACATCTCATTGGTTCATATCATGTTGGTCTCACCATAAATCTTATCCTTAACAGTAGTTTTCCAGAAAATTAGAAAAAACGCTAAGCTACCATCTACACTTCAAATAATATAATGCACTGACGTCACCGGGATGAGGTGGTTCGGGCATCTGGTCAGGATGCCACCCGAACGCCTCCCTAGGGATGTGTTTAGGGCACGTCCAGCTGGTAGGAGGCCACGGGGAAGACCCAGGAACCGTTGGAAAGACTATGTCTCCCGGCTGGCCTGGGAACGCCTCGGGATCCCCCGGGAAGAGCTAGACGAAGTGGCTGGAGATAGGGAAGTCTGGGCTTCCCTGCTTAGGCTGCTGCCCCCGCGACCCGACCTCGGATAAGCGGAAGATGATGGATGGATGGATGGATGACGTCACCGGTTGAAAATCTGCCCAGGATGTACAAGTTCCTAACGGTTTGGCGGAAATATGAAGGAAGGCAAGATTGTTATAACTATCTCTGAAATACCTCCGTGGTTTTTTGTAGGACTTATGCAGATCCCAAATACACACAAGGAGGTACCAATAGGTAAGAGATTGGTTTTGAATAACAGGTCCCCTTTTAAATAAAACCTGTCTGACAAAATTAGGTCAACCAAAAGATCTCAAAATGCCACAATACAAAGAAATTCAAGAATAATGAGGAATAAAGTTATTGACATTGATTAGTCTAGGAAGGGTTACAAAGCCATTTGTAAACCTTTGGGACTCCAGTGAACCATGCTGAGAGTCATTATTCATAAATAGTAAACCTAAAAGTTGCCGGCCTACAAAAATTACCACAAGAGCATAGCGACGACTCACTGGGAGGTGACAAAGAACCCCAGGACATAACTACTGAACTGCTGGCCTCCCTTGCCTCAGTTAAGGTCAGTGTTCATGAATCAGCCATAAAGAAGAGAGTGGCCAAAAAGGACATCTATGGCAGAGTTCCAAAGTAAAAACCATTGCTGAGCAAAAAGAACATAAAGGCCTGTTTTACAAAAATACATTTTAATGATTCCCAATGATTTTTGTCTTGGGAGAATATTCTATGGACGAAAGTTGAACTTTTTGGAAGGTGTGTCTCGTTACATCTGGCATAAATTTTAACACAGCATTTCAGAAAAAGAGCCTCATACCTACAGTCAAACGTTGTGGGAGTGTGATGGTCTGTTTCGGGACCTGGATGACTTGTCTTGATTGATGGAACTATGAATTCTGCTTTTTACCAGAAAATCATGAAGCAGAAAGGGCAGCCATCAGTTTGTGACGTCAGGTTGAAACGCACTTGGGTTATGCAGCAGGAAAACAATCCAAAATACACTGGCAGCAAGTCAACTTCTGAATGTTTTTTTTATGAAAGTTTTGGGGTGGCCTAGTCTGTCCAATCTTGTATCTGATTGAAAAATGTAGTTTATGCTCGGAAACCCTCCAATTTTGCTGAATTAGGATTATTAGGCTTATGGGCAGTAACTTTTCTACACAAAGATAGGTAGCTTTGAATAGTTTTATTTGATAGATAAACTTTACTTGTTAAATGTTTAATATTTGCGTTTGTTTGATGTTAAAACTTTAAAATTGGGAAATTTACGCAAAAAATAAGAATTTGAGAACGGGGCAAACAGTTTTTGTGGCTTTGCACTTGTTAAAATGAAATACAACTTCATCAGTTCTTCAAATTGTCTTGTTTTTTTCACTGTAGACCACTTCCATGTTTTTGTGGGTGATCTAAGCCCTGAGATTACTACCGAGGATGTGAGAGCTGCATTTGCACCGTTTGGGAGTATCTCGTAAGTTTTTATTTTTCATGTTCCATATAACATTTAACATTGATAGTTTGTAAGAAGGTTTTTTACTCAAAAACTGATGTTAGTATAGCCACAATTACATATTTATAGTACACTGATCATTTAATCAGTCTATGAAGAGAGAATAATGAACATTTTTAAGGTATATTAGGCAATCGCTGGTGTAAAATCTGTAAAACGTCTTTGAAGGAAGTAGTATGCAAAAACTTACACCTCTACAGCTTTTGTGAAATGTCTCACAAATTAATGTTATTGAAACACCAATATTTAGACCAACTTGCTCTGCATGAACATTTAGGTCTCTATAATCCTGACTGGCGAGTCTGTATACGGGGTTTCTGCGGGTCATTAAAAATCATTAAATGGATTTTGCGAAAATTAGGGCTTTGAATGGCATTTAATTATACAATTAAGTAAGCATTAAATTCGATGTCCAGAGGCATTAAACATTTCATACAATTGTAGTTCTAAACCAATGAGACAATTAATCGAACGATTAATTAAAATGAACTCAAATTGCCATCTGTGTGTTTCTGTGCTTTTGTTTCTGTTTTTTAAACTGGATACAATAGGTCTCACTCTGTGCATCACTCTTACCACCTGAGCATGTTTATTCAACAATGGAATTGCATGAACAGACTGAAGCCTCTTGTTGGTCATCCAGGCTGAACCTACTTGCAATTCTTATCCACACGTTTTCCTGTTAGAGCAACCACAACTCCTACTGACTAGATATTAGTACATGGGAGGATGATTAAGACATGTTTCAGACTATATTTCAGCCTTCAGCTAACACAGAATGCACAGACATTGCCTCATTTAGTCGCGACTCACTAGTGAAAAACTGCTAATTAAGTAACAAAAGTTAGGAAAACAGATTATTACTAATCCATATTTCCCTGTGTGGGATGATTTCATCATCAAACTGAATAAGCAACAAGAGCCTATTAACACAGATTGACGAAGGAGCAAGAATGCTGTTATGGCATTGGCAACGTAAAAACAAACAACCCTACCCAGTTTTTCCAACTTTCTGTTTTTCCGGTTTTATAACGCAGTTTATCAACTCAGTCCGTTCTTGCGGTTAACCGCGCCCCTGCAAATAAGTGTGTAGCATGTTAGAGCGTGAGGTTCACCAGCGTCCACATGACCCAGCCACACCTCTGTTACACAGACCTCAGGCTACACGATTATTTTCATCATTATTAAAATCACAATTATTTACTGTTAATTAAAACATATTTTATTGCAACTTCTATTTTAGACAAACAGTATGTGAACTTGGCTTTCATTAAAAAAAACTATACAAATAATCTATAAATAATAAAATAATGTACAAAATACAAAGGGCTAACTAAAATAAATATGCCATCTCAGAGTGCCATCATAGTCAAACAGATAAAAAAATAACGTTATGCATGAAAGGCACATACAAAGGAACAAATTCATTGTACTGCTCACAGTACTTATAGGATATATGTATTTGGCCAAACAAAACATTATTACATCCGATATTTTGACATGTCTTTGGAATGTGGATGGATACGGGCTCCCTCATTGCACGTTTGACTTTACGGCTGTCTGTATTTTGAGCACCCCAGCTTTTGTAGCTGTTCGTTGGGGCTTTGAGCCAGTGGCGGGAGGCCCGCTGTGGTAGCAACCAGCTTTACAGCGACGGCAAACGATGGCGTTTTAGAAAAGAAGGGAAGTGTTGTTAATGCTTAACCTGGCTCCACAATTCGATCATTTATTTGGATGTGTACACTGCACACCAAAGCAGCTTTGCCGTGCAAGTTGTTGGGCCTTTTGTTGTTGGTTCATCCGCGCGGAAGCATTTTCGAGTTTCGGGAAACGAGCGGTAGTTCCTAAAGAGCAGCGAGGCGTGCGGTCGTGTTACGGGATTAAAATGCGTGCCTGTAGGTACCCTGTAGGGAAGGCACTGATGTAACGATGCATTTATTTTTTCAATTTTTTTCGGGAGCAACCTGCTGATCTACATTTAACCCTGTTGTCACTCACTTTTGCTCTCTCTCAGGTGAACCCACTGTTTATCGGTCGCCCCCTGGTGGTCGACTGACTGTTGTTTGTGAACATGCTTGGTTTAAAACGCAACAGAGCCTGTTTTTAAAATGTTAGTATCGCCGGAGATCACTCATTTAATCGTAGCTGCTAAAATAGTGATCGCAATTAAAATTCAGTTAATTGTACAGGCCTATACAATTTGAAAGAGAAAAATATTGTTCACAATTTGTTTTGGTTGAATAAACCTTTAATCATTTTGATTAGAAGTACAGTATGATGATTGACGGGGAATATTTTTTGGGCTATTGTTTGCGGCCGGTGGATTAGGTCAGAACACTGGATGCTTGGAACGTTACATCCTGTGAACATGCTCATGCTGTAGCAAAAGGGTGAAAAAATGCATGTCTAGGAAATAGAACATTTCAGCAAAAATAGCAAGATGGCTAACTTTTGAAAGTCGAGTGGAAGCCCATCAATAAACCCAGAGAGGCGTTTTGCAGCGTGTGCCAAAAGACCTCTAAACTTTTCTCAATGGGCATCAATGCGGGGAAATCACACATGCTGTTAGCCAATCACAAGTCACCGAATAAAGGCAGGCAGCAGTTAACAGTACCAAATTTTTTTGGCATGACCAAAAAAGTAACTTCTGCTGTCACTACCACAACTGGCAGCTGCTGTTACCACTAGAAGAAGCCACTATAAACGTGTATGTATGTATGTGTGTGTGTGTGTTAAGTGGCATTAAAAAGCATTACATTTGTTGATACCTGCTGTAGCTATATTGAGCAAAAATAATTTTTAGGTTCATAGACATAGTTTAGGGCAACAAGTTTGTGTTTTGTTAGCTGTATCTGAGGTTAAAGTCAACTTAATACCATATATAATTTAAAATATGTAAGAATTGTTAAAATGCATCGGTATAATGAGCCACCAAGGAGGTTTTGCCTTATACTCTTACTATAGGATGGTGCACTTTTACATCTCTGCAACTTATATGAAAAATGACCGTCCCAAGAAAAAAGTGCTTCTGTACGTTGCAGTTCACTTGATTTTTCTTTTTTTGCTGTCAGTCTTTTACTAACTGTTGCTCTTCTTTGCATATTTAGTTTATAGTAAGTGACAGCAAAATGTCAGCTTTGTATATGAACCTGAACAACCTTTAGATGTGGGTCTCAGTGAAGTAATAGCATTTTGGTTATTTTACAGAAATGGACAGGAGCTTGAAGGCTAACAGCAAGGAACTGTGCACTCTGGAGACTCAGATGTAGTTTTTTCTCTATTCCATTTTTCCTCTTATGTCTTCATTTGTAGATGCTCTGTTATTACGTGTTATATTGTAGATTATTACATTTGATATTAAATTGTTTCATTTTGAAGTGCATAGTTTTAACACAAAAGCTCTTCTTCCAAAATTTTCGAAAAATTATGTTTTGTCAAAATTTAAATTTGCCACTCATTGGTGGGAAAATAACTGACCAGGACAGTTTAAAGAAATCTGGCCATATATGTAATTTAATTATTTTCATCTTCTTGTGCATTCTATATATTTTTAATTTGTAGGAAGAGCACAAAAAGAGTATACCACTGAATTTAAGAATGCATGGAATTTTATATGATCTTGTTCCTTAAGAAAATTCAAGTTAATTTTTTAGTGTGTACAAAAAGGTGCTCTTGTGACATGAATTTAATACAAATTTTGTAAACTGTAGATTGCATGTATACGTTCGTAATTATTGTTTTTGCGTCATTGAGTCAAAGCTCAGTCCAGGGTCCTGCTAGCTACCATTAATATAGGAGAGTGTAGTGGATTCACGGTGTTTGCGTGGCTGTATTTTATAGTGTAAATTAATGTGACTGGAGAAGTCATTGATGTTTTCACATTTTCCTCCAGAGATGCTCGTGTTGTGAAGGACCTGGCAACATGCAAATCAAAGGGGTATGGATTTGTGTCCTTCTTTAACAAACTGGTAAGGCTCCAGTGCAACAACACAGATGAAAGGTTATTTATTTCCCTGTTCATCACTCTACTTTTCATTAACTATAAGTAGAATTTCTTTAACACACACAGTTGTAGTACGGACATGCTCTGGGATTCTTTAAGAATAACTAGCACTTTGTATTTTGATTATATATTACTTTTACCACTACTACTACTACTACTACTACTACTACTACTATGGCAAAAAAAATATATATATACAGTAATGGATTTAGAAAATTTGCAAGTTAAAGTCCTTGATTTGTGTCTGTAGGATGCAGAGAACGCCATTCTTCACATGGGGGGCCAGTGGCTCGGAGGACGTCAAATCCGCACCAATTGGGCAACAAGAAAGCCACCTGCTTCAAAGACGACCTCTCAGGACAGTGAGTTTTAGAAGCAAAAAGAGACTTGATTCCATGCAAAAAAGTTTTTTTGTGTCTCAGTTTTTATGTTTGTTTTAGATGGCTCAAAACAGCTCAGGTTTGATGATGTTGTGAGCCAGTCCAGTCCTCAGAACTGCACCGTGTACTGTGGAGGGATCCAGCATGGACTGTCTGGCAAGTAGTCTTCATAGTGTTGTATGTACCATGTGTGTCACTCTCCACAAATATCCTATAGCATATTTTTTCTCTTGTCTCAGATCAATTAATGCGTCAGACCTTCACACCATTTGGTCAGATAATGGAAATCAGAGTCTTCCCAGAGAAGGGGTATTCATTCATTAGGTAATTCTCGTTGTCTATTGCAGCATTTTGCCTGTAGATGTCAACCTTACAACTACATTATATGAACAAAACATGTTTATTTCATTTGGGACCTGTTGTTTTCCTCCTAAGTAACTTGTCTTTGTAATTCTTTTTCTTCAAAGGTTTTCCTCCCACGACAGCGCTGCCCATGCCATTGTGTCAGTAAACGGCACAGTGATTGAAGGACACATAGTGAAGTGCTACTGGGGAAAAGAATCTCCTGATATGACCAAAAACTCACAGCAGGTAGGGGGATATGTCCTCTCACAATCAACCTATTTGATTTTAATACAGTATTAATTTCAATATACGGTTTTATTAATCCGTTAAATGTGAATTTTATGTAGTTGTAAGAAATTTACATACACAGGCAGGAATGTTACATTAATCAGCCTTTTTTGTATACCTTCTCTTTCCATGATAAACACAATTGTGTCTCAAATTTCAGCCAACTGGGAATTGATTTGGGGTAAATTTGAAGCATATTGTCATTCCACATTGTCATTTCATCTAGCAAAACGGACCCAGAGCCTAGTGATACAGTCACCATGTTTGCATGCACTAAAATGTATTTGACTGTGCTCAACTTTTTAAGAATCGGTTTGCTACACACGCGATGCGATTGAAAATCAAAGGCCTCTTGCCTATATTCTTTGATCGGTCAATCATTGGAGGGGGCCATCTACCACACGTGCCTGTCTTAACAAATATCAGAAGAAGTGAAGCCAGAGAAAGTGTTTTTTTTTTACACCAACAATGAGGAAAAGTAAAGGTGTCTCTTCTGAAATAAGTCAATATTTTTAAAGTATACGGGTAAAATAAAAACTTACCTGCTGTATAAGGGCCAGCGTGTTTTAGAACAAGCCATTTTTAATCAGATATTACGCATGTACATCCCAATGGGTAGAAATAAATCAAACATCTGTATTTTAACACTAAAATACAGATTAAAAAAAAAAAAAAAATATATATATATATATATATATATATATATATATATATATATATATATATATATATATATATATATATATATATATATATATATATATATATAAAAAGACTGAAAATATTACCTTTGAATTTTTTCAGTCTAGGGCTGGGCGATATGGCCTTTTTTTAATATCTAGATATTTTTAGGCCGTATCGCGGTATAAGATATATATCTCGATATTTTGCCTTGGCCTTGAATAAACAGTTGATTCATATTCCGTATTTTCCGCACTATAAGGCGCACCTAAAAACCTCTAATTTTCTCAAAAGCTGACAGTGCGCCTTACATATGGACCGATATTGAGCCACAACAGGTCTCGCAACTACGGTAAGCACCCAGCGACTTCATTTTCCCCTGTAGAAGAAGTGCACTTCTTCTTCTAAGATAAGAAGCCGCCGACTTAATTTTCCTCTGTAGAAGAAGAAGCGCCTGGTACATGCTGGGATATATGACTGTGGGAGGCGTGCCACACGTTTGTATGTTTATGTAAAGACCCCAAAATGGCTCCTATTAAGAGACACGCTTACGACACAGAGTTTAAACTCAAGGCGATCAGTCACACAGTACAACACGGGAATAGAGCAGCAGCGAGAGAATTTAACATTAACAGCAGCGACACTGACTCGTTTAATGACAACTTCGACGAGACGAATACGACATGTTGGATGTCGTATTCGCCCAACTGTTTAATTCGGACACTGAAGTAGAAGAATTTGAGGGATTCAAGGATGAGGAATAACTTAAAGTGAGCTTTACATGTTTATTTTGTATGTTTTGTTGTGTTGTGTGACATTATTGTTTGAGCAACGTTGAATTATTGATATATTATTGCTTTGCACTATTTCGAGTGTACTATATTGTGATTGAACTAACGTTGGATTTACCGTAACAGTATCAGACTGTTTTTTACGTGTTTATTGAATCAGGGAAAATAAGAAAACAGCTGTTTATTAATTTTGGGAGTGAACAGAGGCGTCAGAACGCTGGTTTGTAATCTATCAGTAAAGTTTGACTGACCTATCTGACTGTTTTGTTGACATTCCCTTTAGCGCAGCCCCATCTAAAGGATGCATAATGTAACCCCAGCCTCAACTATAGCGTCTATTCTATGCGCCCTATAATGCGGTGCACCTTATATATGAACAAAGTTATTAATAGGCCATAAATAAAAAGGTGCTCCTTATAATCTGGTGCGCCTTATGGTGCGGAAAATACGGTAATCACAGCAGTATGACGATTCTATGTGTCTACATTAAAACATTCTTGTTCATACTGTAATAATATATGCTACATTTAAACTTTCATGCAGACAAGGAAATCACAATTAAGTCAATTGACCAAAACTGTATTTATTAAACAGTTATTAAGCAAAGGCACAACTGTTCATGTCGTTTCCAAAACAAAAAGTGCAAGATTGTCAGAGACATTTTAAGTGTCAAATATAAATGAGCTGCATAATAGGAAATCAAATAGTATTCGTCCTTCGCTATGTGGTAGGTTACTACGGACGTTATGAAATTCTCTTTATTCTCTCGCAGGCGACTTTTCGAATGATGTTACATATTAGCAGTGATGCTACTTTTTATAGCAATGCTTTTGACCCACACTTGACAAGTTACGGTTGTCTGTTCGACCTATTCCCACTTGAATCCAAACCACCGCCAGACGATGGACCCCCTGCTGTTATTCTTGGGAATTCATTCTTCCTTCATTCGCACCTTCTTTCTCTCGTATTACCACTCGCATGGCTCCGCTAGCATCACAGCTAACGTTACCCATGCCGCTACCTCTCTGCTGGGCGAGGGCGTATACCTATATGACGTGACAGTATGTGACGTATGACGTTACAGTATGTGACGTATGTAAGAAAGTGCGCTTGTCTGTGAGAAGGAGGGACAGGAAAGAGCGAGGAGAGCCTGTCATGTAATGCACGCAGCTCAAAGCAACTGCGTGAGAACGTATACTTGAATATCATGATATTGTCATTTTTTATATTGCACGGAGACAAACTTGCGATATGTTTTGTATATCGATATATCGGCCAGCCCTAGTTCAGTCTGTGATAAGTAGAAAAACATAATTGCAGTAGATAACATACGTATTTGATGTCTTTCCGTAAATGCGTTTCCGTGTGAGAAAAACTACACTGGTCTGCTTAATCAAACTTAATACCATAGTGAAGTAAAATGGAATGTCCATAAAAAACATTGAGACATCCTTGAAGTGTAATCAATCATCCAATAATGCGTAGCGAAAAGTCTGTTTATAATGGTGATTGTTTTTTTTTCTATGCCTCCGAACACCACCCCCAACAGCCAAAGCAGATGTCATGTAAACAAACACACATTAAAATGTTACTGACCGCATATAAGAGCTGTGGATAACTGTTATTCATTAAATAGCTATTGACATTTCTAAATGAGCTTGCCAACAATTGAATTTGAGAGTGCATAAAACAGGGATGTCACAAGAAAATGTGAAAAATAGGAAGACTTCTCAAAGGGCATATAGATGTTGTTGGTGTTGGGTTTAAAAGACTTATTCTGACTTTTTTAAATGTTGTCATTGTGGCCAAATAGCTCAATCTTTGTTTTGTCTGACCAGTAGCTGCCAATTTCAGTTTTAAATTTTAGTAAAAATAATTGCTTTCTGAGAAAGGTTTTCCTCTTTAGTCGTTACCTTCTAAGTACATACATTGTATATATACATCATTGTTTTATTGCTGTAATGCAGGTTTTTGTCTGTTCCACAGGTTGAGTATGGTCAGTGGGGGCAGTGGAATCAGCTTTATGGGAGTACACAGCAGCAGCAACAGCAGCAGTATGGGCAGCAGTATGTGTCAAATGGGTGGCAAGTTCCTTCCTACAGCATGTACGGACAGTCATGGAACCAGCAAAGTTTTGGAGTAGAGTGAGTATTAATAAATTCATGGCTTTTTTAATTAGAAACAGTAATGCTAAAACCGCTAAAATTACATGTAAGTAATAATTTTACCTAAAAGTATTCTAACATTTTTTGTGGCATTTCATAGGCAGTCACAGTCACCTGCTTGGGTCGGAGGATTTGGCTCTCCGTCAGCTCAGGCGGCAGCTTCGGCAGGTTCAACCGTGTCCAACCTGACCAACTTCAACATGGCTGGGTACCAGACACAGTGAACTGGTCCTAAAACAGGTCTAATGAGAAGACAGTGGCCATATTCTCAAAGCTTATAGTTAGTTGCCCACAAGAACTGGTTCAACCAATATTTTAAATGATAATGTCCACCTCACTAAAACTTAAAAGTATTTGGTTTGAAAAGGTTTTGCTTTATAAACATGCTGAACTCCAGCCAAAATGATCCTGTCTTACACATAATTTCCCCTTTTTAGTATGATTCCTTTTAGCTAGAATAATGAAAATTTTTTGGGCTTCAGAAAGTAGGTTTTTGTTTTCATTCTAGGATGTGGTATTCATTATCCCAGATAAATATACCAACAACAAACACACTAGTACTCAATACATCTAACACTTAAGCAGTGAACCGCGCTTGGATCACAGCAAAGGGACAATAGTTGGGAACACTGCTGAGGTAGATGGAATACTGAAATTCTGGCTTTTGTAAATGTGGGCTAAAACCCTTAAGAACAGCTCAACCAATCCTCCCCAACAAATCTTAAAATTTGAGCAATAGATTTAAGAAAAGAAATACGTTAGTGGGTCACTCGCTGTAATCTCAATGAAATATAAAAAAATCGTACAATATTTTAAAACCTATTGTTTGGTCAAAATGCAGCAATATAAACACGATGTTCTTCACACTTTGAAAATAAACTAAATATTTTGAAAGTTTGTTAGTTGCGGTCTTGTCACAATGTTTATGTACTGCTTGTGCTCGGGGCATTTTCTAATTTATAGAAAACCTCAGTTTTTAATTTCTGTACAGATGGTTTCACATATAAGCATCATTGCTTCAATGGCAATGAGACACAGCAACCTTAAATAGTTGGCTTGTCTTCAGCCAACAGCCATGAATTCACTTTGTTTTTGATATGAATGACAAGTGCTTTGTGAATAGAACCCAACCATTTCTATACAGTGCTGTGGCTTGAAATAATTAATTGATAACACGTTGAGGCATTTTTCATTTTTTTATAAAAAAAAGTAACTATTTCAGTTCCTTAAGCTTTTTTTTTTTTCCTAATTGATCAACTGCATGTTATTAAGTTTTGATATGGTATCGAGGAACTGTCCTTAGCAAAGGAAAAGCTCCAAGATAGGCTCACAAGAAAAATGTCCTTTTAAGGTGTTTCACGGCTGGTTTCCTCGAGGAATATCAAATAATTAAAAAAAAAAAGTTCTCTTGCTTTTTTCCCCAGCTGGTATAACCTTGGTATTAGCCTCCTAGATCTTTATCAAAGAACATCGATTAGTATTGCATGTTGGTTGAAAGGATTTATAAATATGATGTTTTTAGGGGGATATGAGACTTTACCTTTTGCCTCTCTGATCACTCCGACTTCAAGGCAAGTTGATTTAATTGTATTGCTGCCATTTTTGCAGTGTTTAATGACTGCTGTAGTAAACATACTTTATGATTTAATTTTGGGGGCAGTGTCTGTGGGTGGGAGTGGCAGGGGTAAATCTCAATAATGTAATTAATGCCACTTCGCTGATTTGAGCAACCTCACATTTTCCATTTAAGAATTGACCATTTTGTTGAAGTAGCTGGTTGCAGATGTTTTAGCTTGGAACTGTGCACAATTGTGTAAATGTAATATATTTGTCGCATAAGATCTTGAATGTACTGACAAACAATGTGTACAACAGAAGTGATGTTTCATAGACGCTGGCAATGGTTTTCATTTTAAAACACATCTAGTCACATAAAATAAAGACATGTCCAAACCAGATGATTTTGTATGTTTAATAAACACTTATTCATCTGCATTTACAACGTTAACACGCCTCTCATTCTAAACACAACTCAGCTTGTCTTGATTTGAGCATGGGCAGCTCAACATCTGGATAAATGTGATTTATGATTATTAAACCATTTATTACATAGTATATAAAAAAGGGCAAATAACTTGCAGACAGTACAAGGCCAACTTAAAATGGTAAAATATTTTTTAAGCAATCACTACTTTTAGCTTGCTTTTTGGTGATTAACATTACATATATTGCACAAAAGTATTTCAGTATATACTAAACACTTAGTGTGTGTATATATATGTATGTATATATATATATATATATATACATATGTAATATATATTTATGTAGCAGCTACAATACTTAATTGTGGTTGTCTAAATATTTGAGCTTGACATTAATATTTGTAGCTCTAGTGCAATTTTCTAGAAAGCAAATTGAAAAACAAATGTACACAATATATACATATTTCAGCATGTGCTTCCAACAAATCTTGCAAGTTTCAGGAACGAGCTATCACGTTTAAAGCACTAAATATTTGTTCTGTTAAATCATTCGCTATGGCAGACTTTTGTTCGTTATACCTCAGGGTTTGATCACATATGGCAGTCGTAAGTAGGGATGGTACGAATCCTCCCTGATGACATTGCAGGCTTTGTCCCTCGGTCCACACAGATAAGGATGCTCCCGTCTGAGGCAGTTTGATCAGCCTGCTCAGTGGTCATTACAAAGAAATGGACATGCAGTTTTACTCAAAACTATTGTAAATTAAATTTATTTGGTAGCATTTTTAACACTACAGCGGTACCTCGTACGAAAACTAAATCAATTTTTCATGTTGGAAAATTTCCATGCCCATTCCCCAGACCCATGAATCCATTCCAGACAACCAAAAATACTAATCATGAAGGTATGTGTTTTGTTTTTTTTTTTCAATAGTATTTCTCACCATTAAGTATTACGTCCAATTTTCTTGTTGAAAAAGTGGGTTATTTTTGCAGTTATACTAACAAAAAACAAGAACACAGACTTTTGTTGTATTTGTATTATTCATCAAAGAACTACAGAAAAAAGCAGTGCAGAGTTTAAATTTAACTTTATACGGAATTCCTGGTGGAGGTGAGAGCTTGCTAATTGAGGCACCTTTTTGTATTAAAGACGCATGAGGGTTGTTGGCCTCACACAGTCTATTAATAACACAAAACTACTTAAGTCACAAAGGCATGGGATTCTTTATTTGGTCACTCAATTCCTTGGAGTGACAAGCCGGTAGACCAACTAATGCGCAATGTTTGGCTGTGCGAAAACCGAGACGGTATACGAAAACTGGCAACCATTTGGCAGAAATTTCGGTCAAAGCGGGGCGTATAAAAACTGAGGTACCGCTGTATCCCAAATGTATTAATAGGTAGTATAAATAAATGCATCTATACTTACAACATGATTAGTCTGTTTGCCAGTGGTTTTATTTCCTTCAGTGACATCTTTTATCCCAGTTTTCTCCAAAATCAACTCAATCTTGGCTGTGATGCCAGACATAGCACTTTCAAGGTGGAGGACCTGCCTGGATAATCTACCATTGACAGAAAGCGAAAGTCAAGGTACAGTAACTAAATTCATGTCAAATGTTATGGTTCGACTATCAATGTCACCTCAGAAACTGTTCCCGATCCATATAGTGGTGAGCAGTGTTGCTCTTCTGCTCACTTAAGGTCACAGGAACCTTTGCTCCTAAATCTTTCCCATAATTCATTCCAAGATTGTTGAGCTCAGCACAAAGGGCATCCTGTGAAATGTAAGACACATCTGTATTATACTTTTACATAAAAGTCTTTGACATGAGGACGTTCAAGATTTAGTTAATGTTTTTCGACAGACCCTCTTTTCTTCCAATTCTGTTTTCATTCTTTCTTGTTCATCTTCGTCTAGAATTTGGTTACCGTCACGGTCAAACTGAGAGAAAGCTGCAGAGATTTCATGATCAGCATGTCCCATCCTGTGAATTTATCAGAGGGGTGAGGATTATTTTCGAAACTCTGGGACATCAAGATGCTCTCCTTTTTTAAGACTTACTCTTTCAGGGTTTCTCTAAAATCTTTGAATTCAATTTCGCCAGATCCAGACCGTAGAGCCCTCTGAACGTCGGATATTTTCTCATTCTTCAGTTTCAGCTTCATGAATGTCTTCATATAGCTCTAAATCAGAAGATAATCCAAATGATACACAATCATATCATCATATCCCAGTTCTACACCATTTATGTTACCTGTTTGATGATGTCAGTAATCTGGAGCTCATCTTTTTGGGATGAGAGCTCCTCCTTCACCTCTGAATATGTGTCATTTATGATGGCCAGGAACATGTTCTATGGAAAAATAAATCAGATTACGATAAAATATACCAGCAATTTACCAAATTGACTTACCAGCAGAACAAAGAAAACAAAGAAAACATAGGTTACAAAATAAATTGGCCCAAGGACTCTGTTTGCTCGGTCAATGGCGTCATAATCAAAGTCTCCAAGAATGATTCTGAACTGGGTAAAGCTGCAGGGAAATGATGAAAAGATAGTGATTTAGCCTGTGCGCCACATTGTTTTGATAGGCTCCTGTTGTTGACATACATGCACTTGACAAAGGTGCTGAAGGATTCAACCTCTGTACCAAAGAGAAGATATCCGAGCTGAGCATATGCGAAGAACACAATGAAGAACATTATAGCAAAGCCTACAATGTCTTTTGCACAGCGACCCAGTGTGGAAGACAGCTGGGTCATGGTCTTATTGAAACTGATGTACTTGAACACCTACATGGACAAAAAGAACACATTCTTTTAGAACTACTTAATACTAAGAGTGCAATATGGCAGTACTTCACCTTGATCCATGCAAAGAACAGATTGACTGCATTCATATTGTTGTATTGTGTTTGCCAGAATGCCAGAAACTCAAAGTCGGCGTAGGTTTCTGGTTGATCCAACAATTTTCCAAGCAATTTGTCAACTTTGACAGTACGGAAGATATTGAATACAATGGCAACGATGGCAAGCTGGAAAATAAACATATTTTATGTATGAATCTTATTTAAACTTTCTAGTGTTCCTTGTGTGCTCTTACCAGAATGACCACTATGTCGAGTATGTTCCAGATGCTTTTAAAGTACGAAAACTTGTGTATTCGAAGCTCAAGAATCTCCTCTACAACATAATAGAGGATGAATAAACAGAAGATCATCTCACAGCCAAGGATGAAGTAATCCCAGTAATTGATGTATCGAATCAATTTGACGGTTCGGATCTGGTACGAAGGGATCGCTCCACCAGTTGCTGGGAATTCAACCACCAACCTGTCAACAGCAAAGGTAAACAGAATGTAGGTTCCAATCAATTTGTGATTGCAGTTTGTACCTGATGACGCAGAACATGTTGATATTTGCGTTGTAAGTGGAGAAGTCAATGAAGACCGCCCTGGTTCCGCGGTCCAGCCAAAGGTTCTCCTCCAGCTCTCTCAGTACAACTGTACTTTCGTCCTTTGTCCGACTTAGGTCTTGGTAGTATCCCGCTCCACTGTAGGTGGTCAGCAAGCCCCAGTGAGAAGAACCCTTAATGGCTTTCTCAGTGTTGAAGCTCCATCTGCAGAGCAAAAGGTAGGATATTTCAAACAAATTCAGCGTTGAAGCTTGCAGTGACAAACAGGAGTAGCTAACGCGGTGCCGTTGATCAGGCCAAAGCTGAGATCGTTCTCCTTTTTGTCGTTGTAGACATCATAACATCCTGTGATCTCATCCTGGAAGTCCTTGTGAACCTTGCAGGAATTGTTCTTGATTTTGATCTGCCTCATCCTGGGGAGCCCTAGTAACATATTCTCATAGTAGATGAAGGACTGATCTCCACTGTCCATGGACTGGTTGTTGTACCATTTGGTCCAGTAGAGTCCATCTAGAAGTGGTTCTTGGGCAAACTAGTCCCAAAAAACATGTTGGAAATGTCACTGATTCTTACGTGGTAACCACCGTAAGAAAGGAATATGCAGAAATACTCACAGTCCAGAAATCGGCCATTGTGCTAATGGATTGAAACTTTACCCCACTTTCGCCGGCTGTATTGACAAACAGGTCTGTCATGGCTTTAGTGTAATAGTAGGTGCTTGAGTTGGTCATGCCATATGTCACTGAAAGACAAAATCATGACATTGTTAAAGCCTTAACACTGATCCCTATCTGGCTTTGCTCAGGCTCCTCTCTAAACGTCAGTGCATTCATTTGTCCCAAAATAACAGCGCTCACTCACACGCAGGACACATTGAACATTTGTTGTTTAGGCGTGTTTGTATCGCAGCTATCAATTGGACCCAGATTAAAGGGTTTGGTAATTTGTTTGAGGAGAGAGAAGACCGTCCTGACTCATATAGCCCTCATCAAACAATGTCAATGTAACTCAGACAAAGAAACAATAGACCAGGTTGAATGCTCTTATCACTAAAAGGCAAGAGTGCTGTGGTCATGTCCTTTTAACAGCTAATGGTCGGATGGACAAAGGCGCTCTCAGGTGGAGGGATGGGGAGGGTATTTATAGTCTGCATAAAGGCTTTCTGTAATACACTTTCATTTGATATTTTTTTTTTATATCAAACAAAGGAAAACATTTGGTAATTTGGGTTAATCAGCTCTCTCACCGTGAGTGTATAGGGATAGGTGATGTGGCCTAAAATCAATATCACGATGTATTATTTAGTGTGTGAATAATAATGGGATAATTTCAAAATGGGCTAGGTAAGCTTTTTTGTTGGCTGCTGAAGTATGCGGAAGAAAATTGCGCAATTTCCAGTTGTATTATTTTCTGAAAACTATTATGAATCTATTTGCTAATTTACTGTTAATATATGGTTACTTCTACACTTATATTGAAATGTAATAAACACTTATTCTTCTGTTGTTTGGATACTTTTGTTTTGGTGATTCTACAAATTTGGGTATCAATTTACAGAGACAGTTTTGGTTATACCAATGCTGATATTGCTACTTTAAATTTCCAAGATCAATGAATGATCACATTTTTCATCACAATTATAATCAGACATAAACACAGGATGCCTGCGTAACAATATCATCAGCCAATCATTTTCTATGACTGGCTTTAATATAAATCTGTTGGATTTGTGTACAGGGACTTACTTCCTGGGTTTGTAAATAACAAAAATGAGAAATTATGGTTTGATAATAAAACTATCAATCTAACCACTGTGGTATCGACCCAATTTTGGTATCCTTTGTACCGTTCCCGTTTGTTTCGTTCTGCACACCTTTGTTGTTCAAGAGTTTTAACCTGTGGTTAGCAGTTATCATTACTTTCTGCAGTCTGTAGTGTAGCATGTTTGGCTATTCCTCATCCTCCTGGGATGATACTTGTATGAAATGTCATAAGCTTGCTGACTTAGAAGTGACTTTGCACTGAGGAGGGATGTTAGACGTTAGCTAATTAGAATGCTACATTGTATTGACGATACGTTTGTTCACGTTGTAATTTATCTCATTTATTCAGTGTGTATTTATATTGTTACATTATGTCAGTGGTTCTCAACATTTTTTCAGTGATGTACCCCCTGTGCACATTTTTTTAATTCAAGTACCCCCTAATCAGAGCAAAGAATTTTTGGTGGAAAAAAAAAGACATGAAGTAAAATACAGCACTACGTTATCAGTTTCTGATTTATTAAATTGTATAACAGTGCAAAATATTGCTAATTTGTAGTGGTCTTTCTTGAACTATTAGGAAAAAAAAGATAAACAAATAACTAAAAACTTGTTGAAAAATAAACAAGTGATTCAATTATAAAGATGTCTACACATAGAAGTAATCATTAACTTAAAGTGCCCTCTTTGGGGATTATAATAGAGATCCATCTGGATTCATGAACTTAATTCTAAACATTTCTTCAAAATAAAAGAAATCTTCAACATTAATATTTATGGAACATGTCCACAAAAATGTAGCTGTCAACACTGAATATTGCATTGTTGAATTTGTTTTTCACAGTTTATGAACTTACATTCATATTTTGTTGAAGTATTATTTATAAAGGATTTTTGAATTGTGGCTATTTATAGAATATTAAAAAAAAAAAATCCCGCGTACCCCGTGACGTACCTTCAAGTACCCCCAGGAGTACGCATACCCCCATTTGAGAACCACTGCATTATGTAATGATAATGTAAAGTTAGGATACTTTTACAAGTAAAATGCCTGTCAACCCTCCAGTGTCCCCCAGCAACTTTCTTTCTCTGAGGCCTCTCGTGTTTAAATAGTTTCCGATAAATTTGCCGTATCATAACATCAAAAATCTTTAAAAAAAAAAAGATCTCAGATACTGCTTGAGCAGCGGAGCAATCATCGTAGGCAATGGTTGAACACACTGGCAGGCAGGAGGTAATCTTCTTACTTGTCAGCTGTGTGAACCACTGCAGTGTCAATGGCACATTTAATAGCCATGACTTGTAAGCATAACACAATTGGGACCAGGATGGCTTGCTAATACTGCAAGTATACCATTTATTGTTTTTTTTTTGGACATTTTATTGGTCTGAATCAATGATTTCAAGTATTACACCAAAATATGAATGCATTTTAGTTTCATCAACTTTAAGGGAGTGCATTGAATTGAGTTGATATGATTACTCACATAGACAAATATCCACCAAAAACATCACGTAGACCATTAACTCTCGTAGAGTGGTGCGGACAAACAGTTCCCTGTTATCCAACGTGTTCTCAGTCAGTGTTGTGCCCCACAAGCCTAACAAAAAAAAAATGTCTGTTGTTGAACAAATTTAGGAAATCATTTTGCAATCCTTCACATGAAGTTGAGTGCTACTGTGTATATTTGATTAAGTCATAAGATGACCCACCTTTTTAATGAAAGAAGAGCAGCCTTCATGAGGATGTTATCAGCCAACTGTGGCTCTTCTGGAAACTGAGTGCTATATTTGTGTATATTTGATTAAGTCATAAGATGACCTACCTTTGATGAAAGAACAGCAGCCTCTGCGCTCCTTCATGAGGCCTTTATCAGCCAACTTTGGCTCTTCTGGGAATGGGCTCGTGGTGTCCACATTGTACATGCTTTCCATGGAGCCCTGAAACGGGGGCTTAGGGTTGTAGACGGTGTTGACAGCTCGAGGTAACGGTGGTGGGGAACCGCTGTAGCCCTGGTTCACCCACGAACCCATATTTTCCAACTCACACTCAACCTGGCTGGTCAGGTGGCTGCCGGCCCGATTGTTCAGAGTCTTCATGTTGCAGCCGAGCAGTGCGGGTAGCTTTCACCTCCTGCTCTGTCAGAGGATTTTAAGGAGTACTGTAAGCCTGTGGAGGGAGGAGCTGCCACCTGGTCTTCTGCAGGGACATTTGCTGTCATCAGATGTTGATACAGGTGACGTCATCGCGTATCCAGGCACAACAAATAATTCAAAGGACAAATACTTAATAGAACTGACTGACAACAAATGTTATGGGTACTCTTGTCCAGTGGTTCTCAACATTTTTTCAGTGATTTACCCCCTGTGAAAATTTTTTAATTCAAGTACCCCCTAATCAGAGCAAAGCATTTTTGGTTGGAAAAAAAAGATAAAGAAATAAAATACAGCACTATGTCATCAGTTTCTGATTTATTAAATTGTATAACAGTGCAAAATATTGCTCATTTGTAGTGGTCTTTCTTGAACTATTTGGAAAAAAATATATAAAAATAACTAAAAACTTGTTGAAAAATAAACAAGTGATTCAATTATAAATAAAGATTTCTACACAAGTAATCATCAACTTAAAGTGCCCTCTTTGGGGATTTTAATAGAGATCTCTCTGGATTCATGAACTTAATTCTTAACATTTATCCACAAAATAAGAAATCTTTAACATCAATATTTATGGAACATGTCCACAAAAAATCCAGCTGTCAACACTGAATATTGCATTGTTGTATTTTTTTCACAGTTTATGAACTTACATTCATATTTTCTTAAAGTATTATTCAATAAATATATTCATAAAGGTTTTTTTTAATTGTTGCTATTTTTAGAATATTTAAAAAAAATCTCACGTAACCCTTGGCATACCTTCAAGTACCCACAGGGGTACTCGTAACCCCATTTGAGAACCACTGCTCTAGTCAACATCATGACCTTATTGGCTTCAAAAAGGTAGGCACTGTACATATGCACATTCAATTTGGACCAAACAAAAGCTCTACAAAAACTATAGATCGGTATGACTAAGATGTTTGCCATAGTTGTATGCCGCAGTGTTAAATTGCTGTATCATAATTAGTTAATATCTTGAAAGCTCTTTCTTTATTTAGCAAAATAAGCTAAATGGGATGATTTAAGTCGGATGCAATGCCGTTTATTTTTGAAAAAGAAAAACAACCTTTTGCCACAGCTACAAATACAGAGATGAGGATGGACAGTCATCCAAAAAATAATACATATGTGAACAAACACAGTTACGATCAAAATTAGTCATACTTTGTCTAATTTGAACCCTTTTGTGCATAATTGCCACTACAGTGGAAAGCTATATTAATCAAAAAAGCTGTTTTCTTCAATAAGCTGGAATCTTGATGTCAAAGTTGCTACAGTGGACACGTGTGTGTTGTCACACACTGCACCGATTGGTCGACTGTTGAAGTGTAAAGCAACAAAAACTTGTCGGTCCACTTTTTTTTTACTCTAGGACAGTGGTTCTCAAATGGGGGTACGCTTACCCCTGGGGGTACTTGAAGGTGGAACTAAGGGTACGTGAGATTTTTAAAAATGTTTCTAAAAATAGCAACAATTTAAAAATCCTTTATAAGTATATTTATTGAATAATACTTCAACAAAATTAAAATGCAAGTTCGTAAACTGTGAAAAAAAATACAACAATGCAATATTCCGTGTTGACAGCTAGATTTTTTGTGGACATGTTCGATAAATATTGATCTTATAGATTTCTTTTTTTGTGAAGAAATGTTTAGAATTAAGTTCATGAATCCAGATGGATCTCTATTACAATCCCCAAAGAGGCCACTTTAAGTTGATGATTACTTCTATGTGTAGAAATCTTTATTTATATTTGAATCACTTATTTATTTTTCAACAAGTTTTTAGTTGTTTTTATATCTTTTTTTCCAAATAGTTCAAGAAAGACCACTACATATGAGCAATATTTTGCACTGTTATACAATATAAGAAAATCAGAAACTGATGACATAGTGCTGAATTCTACTTCTTTATCTCTTTTTTTTCAACCAAAAATGCTTTGCTCTGATTAGGGAGTACTTGAATTAAAAAAATGTTCAAAGGTTGTACATCACTGGAAAAAGGTTGAGAACCACTGCTCTACGAGACCATTGCAGGCATTCAAATATAAGGATTTTAAGCAGCATCCAAAGAGTAATATAATAAAAATTTCTGACTTTTGAGGTGAAGTGAATTATATAGCGCTTTTCTCTAGTGACTCAGAAGCACTTTTACATAGTGAAACCCAATATCCAAGTTACATTAAACCAGTGTGGGTGGCACTGGGAGCAAGTGGGTAAAGTGTCTTGCCCAAGGACACAACGGCAGTGACTAGGACGGAAGAAGCGGGGATCGAACCTGGAACCCTCAAGTTGCTGGCACAGCCCCTCTACCAACCGAGCTCTACCGCCCCGGTTGATTTTGTGATTAGAGGAAAATTATAATTAATCAATCTCTAAGCATTGCCGTCTATATTTTAACTGCAATTTATAGCATTGCTGCAACTTTCTGATTTTTAGGTAAATACTCAATCTGCAGTAACTTTTTGGCTTCAAATCAATTATTTTATTGGTACTATAGGTGGGAATCTATGGGCACCTAACGACTAGATTACGATTCAGGAACTACAATTCGATAAAAATCGATTATTAATGCATCTTTAATTTATGTATATTGATGCAGTTTTACATTCCTTTTCGTTTCATTAAATAAGGGTTTTTTACTTGCAACTTAACAAAACAGTGCATTTGTAATAGGTAACAGTTCAATTAATTCCCACATTTATTAAATAATAGAAATGTGTTCAAAACTTGAGCAGAAAGAGCTCTATAATAAAAGAACTGGTCGTATCACTCGGTGACGTGGCTCGCTGCAATCAGACAAATTTTAGAACTGTCTGCATTGTTTTATTTACAATAAATAAATCAATTATCCATTATTGACGTTTACTAATCGGTTTTATAATCGTCCATTTCCACATTGCGATGCATCAAAAAATCAATTAGTTCCCCCACCTCTAATTGTAATAAGGATGTAGCAATAAATTGTGCATATTTTATATTTGCATTAAAAATAAAACTATTTTGGAAGTAAGGAGCCTAAATATTTTTGTAACAGTATTGTTACATTGTTAAAGACCATACCAGCACATTTTATAGTGTTGACAAGTGATGTCTAAACAAATGTTCTACCGAGTGCACAATTCTCCTTGAAGTGTACATGTTTTTCTTTTTTTACCTTTTGTTTATTGGATTTTTGACATACAGTCAGGAAATACAATTAAACACATGTCAAATGTTATTTTTTCTCCCCTTCAAACAAGTGACCCACAAAAATTATACTCTACTTAAGGTAGCCAGGACGGAGATGGAGATGTCCAAGACATATAAAGGGAGGTCGTCCTCATATAGACAGAATTTTACTTGCACATTGTGTCTACATATGCCCGTAATGAGCAGGTTTGTACAAAATGCTAATGACAGAGGCTCAATGGCTAGAACAAAAAGCAATGGGCTCAGGGGGCAGCCCTGCCGTGTGGAATGGTATAGTTGAAAATATTTGGATTGAATGTTATTTGCCCTGACTGAGATGAACACTGGAGCTTAATCCATGAAATTAAACTGTTATCAAAACCGAATTACTCCAGGACATAAAATAGATCATTCTAATCCACTCGGTCAAATGCTTTTAAATGTCCATAGATATCCATGCCTCTTCAGAGTTAGAGCAGCCACATTGTACAATACATCGAAAAGACGCCGTAGAGTAGAAAACGAATACCTATTCCGTATGAAACGGGTTTGAACTGCATTTATGTAGAAGGGATAATAGTATTCAGAAATCTGGCCAGTGACGATAACATACCTCCCTTTTGGATCAGAAATACTATTTGAGTGTACAAAAGGAACAGATTTGTGCAGCAAAACAATTCTTATCAATTTGCCTGAAAATAAAGAGTGGTAAGTCTGTCCTATATCCATCCTCTCCTCAGCCTCAAGTAATCAGAAAGTTTAAGATGAATCTACTGCAATAAAATTACCTGGATGCCCAGATGACGGCGATGATGTAATATCTTACTTCGTTTTGTAGGATTATTTAACCCTTTGCAATTTAAACTGGTAAACCTAATGCCACACCCGACGTAGGTCACTGTTAGATTAGGCTGGGTGATAGCAGAAAGATGCAAATATACTGTAGGAATATACAATATAGAACAATGAAAGTCTGTGGTAAAACTAAAAAAAAACAAAGCTTGATGAAATAAAAACAGTGGCCCCCACACCCCTCACCCCAAACCTCTTGCAGAAGCATCCTTCTAAACTGGGTGCATGCAACATCCTCCGTTTCACAAAAAACAACCATTGTGCCTTATCTACCCTGTCAAACAACACAGTGTGAATAATATGACATCTAGTTAACAAATAAAGTGCGCTAAGGTTTAAGTTTGAATAGGATGAAAATAGGTATCACGACCTATTCCTTCAATCGACTGTGCAAATAGGCCCTGCGATGAGGTGGCGACTTGTCCAGGGTGTAGCCCGTTTACCGCCCGAATGCAGCTGAGATAAGCGCCAGCGACCCCCGCGACACCAAAAAAGGGACAAGCAGTAGAAAATGGATGGATGGACTGTGCAAATATGTATGAAGTCCACTAATATCCAACCGGTAAATTGGTCAATAGGATATTACAAAAAATACTTTACCATTTAATTTTACTATCAAATACCCGTTTTAATGTTTTTGTCCTCAGGGCTGTGTACTTTCCCCCTAGCTCTTCTCCCTGTAGACAAACTGCTGCACCTCCAGTCACCAGTCGGTAAAGCTGCAGAAGTTTGCGGACGACACTACAGGCTCATCTCGGATGGCGATGAGTCCGCCTACAGGAGAGAGGTGGACCGGCTGGTGTACTGGTGCAGCCTAAACAACCTGGAGCTGAACGCCCAGAAAACAGTGGAGAAGATCATGGACTTCAGGAAAGTTACAGCCCCACCATCCCCACTCACCCAGGCACCACCAACACCCAGGACCTCAAGTGGGAGCCTACCATCAGCTCCCTCATCCAGAAGGCCCAGCAGAGAATGTACTTCCTGCGGCAGCTGAGGAAACTTAAGGTGCCGACCGAGATGCAGGTACAGTTTTACTCAGCCGTCATCGAGTCCATTCTCACCTCCTCCATCACCGTGTGGTTCCCCTGCGCCACAGTCCAGGATAAGCATCGACTGCAGCGCATCATACGTGCTGCTGAGAAGGTGATTGGCTGCAAGCTCCCATCCCTCCAGGACCTGTTCTCCTCCAGGATCAGGAGGCGTGTGGGTCGGATCATAGCTCCATCCAGACCCACACCTCCCGCCACCTGAATAATTTTTCCCATCGGCCATCAGGCACGTGAACAATAACAAGACTCGATAACTCAGTTTCAGCTCATTTTATTACCTATTCTGTGTTATGTGGTTTATGTTGCACGATTACACCAAGATAAATTCCTAGTTTGTGAACCCGTTCTCAAACAATGGCGATAAAAAACTATTCTGATTCTGATTCTAATTGTTGGATCATCGACTCTGAGCGTCTGGCCGTTGGATGAAGTGACCCGCAACGTCGCCGGAAAGCTGAAGTCCAAATTTTACGCTGGGACTTGAAGGTAGCCTTTTCTTTACCGCAGAAGGGTTGAAGGGCGGAAAAAATTGAAATCCTATTGCCCATTGAGGACAACGGAGAAACCTCACCCGACCTTTGTAGAATCTATTTCCGAACTTAAAATAAATCCACTCGTGCAACAAGTGGTTGAGGAGGTGTGTACTCTTTAGGCCTAGTGCGAAAGGTCAGGTGAGCACAATCCAGCATGGGCTTGTCATCAAGTTTCAGAATCCCCTGCAAGAATTAAGTGGTGAACTCAGTCGGGCGTGGGCCCTCAGAGCCACCACTCGGACATTATTTCAACTCGAGTGGCCCTCCAGATCATCGCATTTTTTAGAGAGGAGATCCAAGGTGGAAGTACGCTAGTACGTTATGCTTTAGCACTAGCAGTGAGCTCCAGGCAAGTGATGGCCCCGCTTTGGGACAAGTAATGGCTCGAAAGGGCTCCATAACAGCCGCTATCTCTCTCGGTTTTAAGATTGTCGAAGATGTTGGCTCACTTTTTGTCCATCTTCTGAGTTATCCACTTAAACAGGCTCTAGTTGATGACCCACTCCTCCATGATATCTGGATCCGAAGACGCACAAGCTTTGGAGTGGCCTGGCTTGTCGGATTTCCCTCGGCTAGACATCGCAGAACTCAGAGGCGCAATCCACAAAAAAAAAGCTGCTCACGTTTGGTCAGTAAAAAGTATGGTAGAGTTGACGGCCGGAGTTAGTAAAAGTGCCATTGAAATATATTTAAAAAAATCACATTTCCACAAAGCCCCCACTGTGCACGCCTTGCACCAACCATGCTCAGCTGGAAGTTTCATGAAATTGACATTTAAAAAAAAAAAAACATTTTTTATTTTTATTTCTATTTGGAATATTTTACGTATTCCCTCTATTGTTAGACACATTGTATTGTAGCAAATTGTAATCAAACCTAAATAATAAAACATTACATATTCCTGTATAGCAGGGGTCGGGAACCTTTTTGGCTGAGAGAGCCAAAAAGCCAAATATTTCAAAATGTATTTCCGTAAGAGCCATATAACATTTTTTTTAACACTGAAAACAACTAAACGTGTGCATTTTTAAGTAAGACCAACATTTCTAGGGTATGAGAGGTCTATTATTCTTCGTGATAACATTGTTATTCTGAAGCTAACTGCGAAGGGGGCATGGCCTGCGGGCCTGCAGCGGACTGGGGTGTGCCAGGACAGGCCTCGAAATCAGCGACAGGTGCGTAGATGGTCCACCTGGGCCTTGTTATCTAATCACCTGTCGCTCTGTTATAAGCAGCAGCCAGGAGGAGAGACTGGGTTGGGGCTGGAGCCAGAGCGCGAGCGAGAACGAAAGAGAAAAATACAATTGCTGGAAAGCAACTGAGAGACTTATTGAAAAATAAAACAATATTGTAACCCTGAAACAGGCTCTCATTTCGGTGCTTGGTGGTCTAAAGAACCCCCAGAGGGGCAAGCCCCACACTAACCAATAATAAATAAATAACTTCTTACCATTACGCAACTTCTTGAACAGGTGCGGTAGAAAACGGATGGATGGAATAAAAATGCATGAGAATGTTTTATATTTTGAACGTTGTTTTTAACACTGTGATTACAAGTGGAATCATTCGTCACTTATCATGTTAAGTAAGCAATGTCAGCTCAGATTTATCCGAGAGCCAGATGTAGTCATCAAAAGAGCCACATCTGGCTCGCGAGCCATAGGTTCCCTACCCCTGCTGTATAGGGTTGTACGGTATACCGGTATTAGTATAGTACCGCAATATGAATAATTCATTTTAGGTACTATATTGCCTCTGAAATGTACCGGTCCTGCAACCTCCCTGCGCCAGGATATTGCTGGTTTTACGAACAGAGGAGCATGTTCGGTAGCACACAATCACAAAGTACTTACAAGCATACTTGCCAACCCTCCCGATTTTTTCAGGAGACTCCCGAATTTCAGTGCCCCTCCCGAAAATCTCCACGGGACAACCATTCTCCCGAATTTCTCCCGATTTCCACCCGGACATCAATATTGGAGGCGTGCCTTAGAGTCACTGCCTTTAACGTCCTCTATAACTTGACGTCACGTCTGATTTTCCTACGTACAAACAGCGTCTCAGGCAAGTCACATATTATATGCGGCTTTTACAGTCACACATGAGTGAGTGCAAGGCATACTTGATCAACAGCCATACAGGTCACACTGAGGGTGGCCGTATAAACAACTTAAACAGTGTTACAAATATGCGCCACACTGTGAACCCACACCAAACAAGAATGACAAAAACATTTAGGGAGAACATCCACTCCGTAACTGTCACCACCTGCTGCCATCTTGTGGTTAATAAACTCAGTTTCTCTCGTTGGTGCAGCAGACCTGTCTCTTATGTTTGGTATTCCTTAGAGTTCCTGTGTTTCCTGTGGGCGGAGCTGAAAGACCTGCACAGCTGTATCTCATTTCACCAGCACTCTTTTCGCAGCACCTGGCCAGCTGGATGGTACTTGGCGATTCCACTCCTTGACTGTGTTTGATGATTACTCCTAGACTCATTGTATTTTTGCCTCAGACATGTTTTACTATTCCCTGTGCCATCCAGTGTGGTATGTACCTCGTAGTTTGCACGTCTTGCAACTTCGACCCTAGTTTTAGTTAGTTTGTTGTTTAGCTTTAGTTCTTTTTATCACAGTGCTTTTTTTGTGTTCTCCTTTTTCGCACCGTCGCCTTTTGTTACATTCTAGTTTTGGAGCATTGTTGTATTTACTTTCTTTATTTGTGAAGTAAAAGACAAATTACTCTCAATTCCATCTGCATCCTTGGGGTCCTCTGTTCCACTGCTAAACAAACTATGACAGTAACACAACATAAACACAACAGAACAAATACTCAGGAACCCTTGCAGCGCTAACTCTTCTAGGACACTGCAGTATACAACTCCGATAGCACCAAAACCCGCACCCCCCCATCTCCCGAATTCGGAGGTCTCAAGGTTGGCAAGTATGCTTACAAGCAGACACAGTGTGTAGATAGAAAAGGGAGAACAGACACATTTTGGTGTAAAAAATGACGATAAAGGTGAAGTTATAACACTGAAACACCCTCAGGAAGAGGTGCTTTAAGACATGCCGTTGGCAGTGTTGTAGCTACTTCTAAATCACAAATCCTGGTCTCCATGCCGACAAATAAAGTAAGTTTCTTACAAGTATCATCCCTGCAGGACGAGGAATAGCTACAGTAAACATGCTTCACAACACGCCGTAGCTCACCAGCATCACAATGTAAACAAACGCCATGGGTGGATCTACACCTAACAGCCACTGTAATGATACCAAGTACAGGCACATACTGTATCTAGTCGATACAACCATGATTACGACAATATTTTTTGGCATCACATCATCTTTTGTTTAAAAAAAAATGTCTCTGTTGTTTATAAACTCAGGAAATATGTCCCTGAACACATCAGGACTTTGAATATGACCAATGTATGATCCTGTAACTACTTGGTAATGGATTGATACCCAAATTTGTGGTATCATCCAAAACTAATGTAAAGCATCAAACAACGAAGAATAAGTGATTATTCCATTTTAACAGAAGTGGAGACAGAACATGTTAAAAGAGAAAGTAAGCAGATATTAACAGCAAATGAACAAGTACATTAATTATTAATTTTCTACCACTTTTCCTTAATAATGATGACAAAATAGAATGATAAATGACTCAGTATGTTACTGCATATGTCAGCAGACTAGTTAGGAGCCTTTGTTTGTTTACTTACTAAAGACAAGTTGTCTTGTATGTTCACTATTTTATTTAAGGCAGGGGTGTCAAACTCATTTTAGATCGGGGGCTACATAGAGAAAAATCTACTCCCAAGTGGGCCGGACTGGTAAAATCCCAGCACGATAACTTAAAAATAAAGACACCTTCCGATTGTTTTCTGTGTTTAAAAATAGAAGAAGCACATTCTGAAAATGTTCAAATCATAATGTTGTTGTTTTTTTACACTTACATGCCGCGGTTGATAGTATTCTATCTTTATGTGTCATTATTTATATTTTCTGAATGAATGATGTGATAATGTTCATCAGTCAACTCAATGGTGTTCATTTTCAATTTTTAAGATAAAAAAATATCAAAATCAAATTACAGTATGCCATGTATATAGTTTGATCATTTTCCTCGATCAATGTACTAATATCATGTGGTTTATTTTGTACATATGTACCATCATCCAGAGATACAAATAATTGCTATTGCAACATCCAGTAGACACATGTGGAAGAGCTGTTTCTTTCATTCAAAAATTTTAGGTCGATTTGTATACTTAGCAAACTCATCCCGTGGGCCGGATAAAACCAGTTCGCGGGCCGTACGTTTGACACCCCTATTTTAAGGACTTATCTGCAAAAAGAAAAAAAGTTTGATTTACTCTAAGATTCTTTGCTAAAATAAAGCCATCAATGCAATTTTTTTGTGGTCCCCTTTATTTAAAAAAGTACCGAAAAGTATTGAAATAATTTTAGTACCGGTACCAAAATATTGGTAACGTTACAACACTATGCCTGTATTGAGAAAGGGTAACATATTCTACTGATTGTAAAAGTTCTTGTCAAAATCAAAATAACAAATACAGTATCTAATGAATAAGCTTTAACAAGTGTGTATTTTGCCGTTTTCGGAAAGCACATTGTCACTTAATTCTAATGTTTTTAGGATATGAATACAATTACAGTATGTTTGAACTGTGCAACAAGACTTCTATTAATGCCATACTATGATAACCGCTTTATTCAGATCGTTACTAAAACCTCATGGCCATGTAGCATACTAATGTGAACAAATTCAATAGCATTTAGCTAGGGCTCTTTCGTGTGAAGTATTTCATAATATCTAAAAAAATATGAAGTATCTTGCAAGTCCAATAATGCAACATGACATCATTGTCATTTGCTTCAGTCCTCTCAATTACTGTCCTGCTGGGCACATTGTTGTCACCACTGATTAACAACTAATGCAATAACGTGCTCCGAGTGAGGAAACCAATTAATTGCACGTCAATTTTTGGTTCCTGGGGCCAACTGTTCTCTGCTTGTGACTGAATTAATGAAGAGCGTGATTGCAGTGTCACTGACACGCACTTTTGACTCATTCAATGTGGCAAATGAATCATTATGACCATCTGTATCAATGTTTGCCACCTCCAAAACTAAACGCCCCTTGCAGCTCATGTCACATATTATACATGTGGAGTCCCTTGATGTGGATATTTTAGACAAAAATGAACCACAAACTGCACATTATATTTTTAGATGTTTGCTCTTAATCAGCAGTCGAGTGGCAGTTGGGCATTACAGTGAAAACATGTCTTATATTTAATGCAGATCGTGTTTGGGTCCAGCTCTGGATGCTCACGCCTCAACGACCCAGGACTAAGCGATTACGCACAGCCATTAGCACACAATAGAGTTTAATTTCTGCTCCTCGGCTGAAGCCAGGTCAAGATCTTTCTTGTAGGCTTCCTTAATCTGCTCTGTCTTGTGCCACCATACAAACTTTTCAAATCTGCAACAATGGCCAATGATTGCCATTTAAATCTGTAGCGATGCAACAATAAACAGTCTTGTGTCGACCTACTCATACCAGACAAAGTACAAAGAAATCCAAAATGTACCTAATTGAAAATAACAATAATGCAACTTTTTCGAACAAAAGCAGCTGCCGCCTATAAAGTATATTTTATGTCTTTTTATTTTTGTACCCTGCTGACGCAAGATTGTCTTATCTCTGCGCGCAGATGCTGTGGACAAAGGGAAGATTTACAGCTCAGCAAGTGGACATGACCTCCAATCATTGGTGAGTTAACTTGATGCAGAATAAAGAAAGTACTATAATAACCTTGTTTTGCGCAATAAGACCCAGAAATGTACACGTTTCTGCAGTTCAATAATCATCTTGGATGGAAACAATATGACACAATGGTAGATTGTCTTTAACTGGGTCTAGTGGTAACTTTTTCTACTGTTTGGATGAGAGAAAAAAATATTATAAAATCCATTGTAAATAATACACTACATTACAATTAGCAGTTTTTCTTCATTTGCTATGAAAAAGTAGTTAATAGAGTACATTACAACAATGTGTCTTTGGTATCTTGAAAAAAAACAAAACGACTGTTACCAAAACCACTTCTAACCACACTATTGATGAAAAACAGACACCTTCTACTTTGAAAAAAACCCATAACTTGAATCAAATTCTATTACCATAGCACAAATAAAAAAAGGAAACACACAGCACTGTGGAGTGAATTGTATTTATATAGCACTTTTCTTGAGTGACTCAAAGCGCTTTTACAAATCCTGTTTCCATATGAGTTGGGAAATTGTGTTAGATGTAAATATAAACGGAATACAATGATTTGCAAATAATTTTCAACCCATATTCAGTTGAATATGCTACAAAGACAACATATTTGATGTTCAAACTGAAAACCCTTTTTTTTTTTTTTACAAATAATCATTAACTTTAGAATTTGATGCCAGCAACACGTGACAAAGAAGTTGGGAATGGGGGCAATAAATACTGATAAAGTTGAGAAATGCTCATTAAACACGAATTTGGAACATCCCACAGGTGTGCAAGCTAATTGGGAACAGGTGGGTGCCATGATTAGGTATAAAAGCAGCTTCAATGAAATGCTAAGTAGTTCACAAACAAGGATGGGGCGAGGTACACCCGTTTGTCCACAACTGCGTGAGCAAATAGTCAAACAGTTTTAGAACAACATTTCTCAACGAGCTATTGCAAGGAATTTAGGGATTTTACCATGTACGGTCCGTAAAATCATCAAAAGGTTCAGAAAATCTGGAGAAATCACTGCACGTAAGCGATGATATTACGGCCCTTTGAACCCTCAGGTGGTACTGCATCAAAACCCGACATCAGTGTGTAAAGGATATCACCACATGGCTCAGGAACACTTCGTAAAACCACTGTCAGTAACAACAGTTGGTTGCTACATCTGTAAGTGCAAGTTAAACTCTGCTATGCAAAGAAAAACCCATTTATCAACAACACCAACGAACACCGCTGGCTTCGCTGGGCCCGAGCTCATCTGAGATGGACTGATACAAAGTGGAAAAGTGTTGTGTGGTCTGATGAGTCCACATTTCAAATTATATTTGGAAACTGTGGACGTGGTGTGTTCTGGAACAAAGAGGAAAATAACCATCCGGATTGTTATAGGCGCAAAGTTCAAAAGCCAGCATCTGTGATGGTATGGGGGTGTATTAGTGCCCAAGGCATGGGTAACGTACACATCTGTGAAGGCAACATTAATGCTGAATGGTCCATACAGGTTTTGGAGCAACATATGTTGTCATCCAAAAACTTTACCATGGACGCCCCTGTTTATTTCAGCAAGACAATGCTAAGCCACGTGTTACAACAGCGTGGTTTTGTAGTAAAAGAGTGCGGGTACTCTCCTGGCCCGCCTGCAGTCCAGACCTGTCTCCCATCAAAAATGTTTGGCGCATTATGAAGCGTAAAATATGACTAAAGCTCTACATAAAACAAGAATGAAAAATAATTCCACTTTCAAAGCTTCAACAATTAGTTTCCTCAGTTCCCAAACGTTTATTGAGTGTTGTTAAAAGAAAAAGTGATGTAACACAGTGGTGAACATGCCCTTTCCCAACGACTTTGGCACGTGTTGCAGCCATGAAATTCTAAGTTAATTATTATTTGCAAAAAAAAATCAAGTTTAATAGTTTGAACATCAAATATCTTGTCTGTGTAGTGCATTCAACTGAATATGGGTTGAAAAGGATTTGCAAATCATTGTATTCTGTTTATATTTACATCTAACACAATTTCCCAACTCATATGGAAACAGGGTTTGTACATAGTGAAACCCAATATCTAAGTTACATTTAAACCAGTGGACAATAACAAGACATAGCATAACACTGAGGATTGAGTGAAACGCCACCATTGGAGAATATAAGTAAAATGCATAATATTAAAAAAAATGCAAATAATATCTTAAAACATATATATGAATTAAATATGAATAAATGCAAATAACATCAAATCAATAATAATACAAGTAATAATAGTAATATATAAAAATAGAGGGAGAAGTGGTAGAAAATAAATAAAAGAAAAAGAATATAACATCCATCCATCCATTATCTACCGCTTATTCCCTTTTGGGGTCGCGGGGGGTGCTGGCGCCTATCTCAGCTAATCATGTAAGTAATGGTGCTGTCAAATGATTAAAAAAAAACTTTAAACACTTTTTACATTATGATTACCGGTAATCATAATTAATCCTAGGTTAATATTTGGTTGCACAATTTTAATTAATTCAAAAACCTTATTTGGGCACAAATGCCATTTATTGTCAAAATGTCATCCAGGAACATTTTTTAATGTTTTACTTGAATCTTTTACTTGAATTTGTTTGCTTAAAATTTGGTAACCGTTTTATCTAAATTCAAGTCAGTTTTCTTTTGAAGTGAAATTCGCCTGTGAGCACACCAGTCAGTCTCCACGCTCATCTTTGCATTGACCTGATCATGGTTAAGGTAAAGGGGCATGTGTGGTTAAAATAAATTACATGATTAATCTGCATATATACATTATGAAAGGCATACTTTTTGTGATTAATAATATTAGTTTACTTGTTACTTTCGATCGCTCTAGAAGATGATACAAGTTATTAATAATTAACTTCTTCAGTGCCTCTGAAAAATGCTAACTGATTGTCATTTTTATTAGATTAAATCGCAAGAATACTTAAACACCCAAATAAGGGTGCTGAAATGTTGTTTTCATTCTAACCAAATTGTAATTCTTATTTTTTGTGATTCTAAAAATGTATTCATAATTTTCCAAAACAGATAAAAAAAAAATGTTTACACATTCATTTGAACAAAAACAAGTTTTTAAAAGGCTATATTATAATTTTTATACTGCAGCATGAATTGGTTTGAATTGACAGTGAATTTTCAATCAAATCGTCACCCCACGAATCCAAATAAAATCGTGAGCAAGATTCTATTTTCCTAGTTTTTACGCCAAAAATGTCTTTGCATGAGAATAAGGCGGTGAACCGCTTGTTTCTAACAGAGGACGAAAACACATTGCTGGGTCTCAAGAGGTTGAAGGTAAATTTCTGCTGCAGGGCTACAGTCTAACAACAAATTATAAATGTTAAAGGAATTATACTTACCCAGCGCTTTTTCCTACAAGACTCAAATAGTTTTACATAGTGAAACCCATTATCTATATCTTTAAGCTCCATTTAAACCAGTGTGGGTGGCACTGGGAGAAAGGTGGGTAAAGTGTCCTGCCCAAGCAATGATTAAGATGGCTGAAGCTGGAATCAAACCTGGAACCCTCTGGATGCTGGACGCTCTACCAACTGAGCCACACCACACCAATATATTTTTTAAGGAAGCGGAGACAAAGATGCCATTTCTTACCAAATATTTTTATTCTCAATCCAAAAACATAATTTAGCATGTAGAAAAACAACAGCTCTAGAAAAATACATATTCACATGACCTACTGTGCACCAGCGCCCCTTGCGATCCCAAAGGAAATAAGCAGTAGAAAATGAATGGATTGTTGGATGACCTACTGTATACGCAATACCTAGATAGTTCTCTGAAGTCCTTGAAAATTGCACATTTAGGTCCATATCAGAAATTGGCTACAGATGCACAATCATCATCACGACACCATGTGCATGCATTGAACAAAAACACAGCCAAGACTTAAAAAATAGAAGTCAAACAAAGAAATAAGTCAATACAAACGTATTTACCGTCTCCTCAAGCGGAGAAAGAATGGTTCACGTTGCAACTTGCAACATGACTGTTCTACACGCGAAACAGCGGCTTTGTTTCTTTTTTTCAAGTGTGCAGCTGATGGCCGTCAAGCTGGTAGGAGAAAGAGGTGATATAGTCCTCCCCCGCGGAGTCGTACCCCATCAGGTACTGGTGGTTGTCAGCCTGCACGCAGTCAAACTGCAAGTCCCGCCACTGCCTGTGAGTGGCATTGTGTCGCTTGGCATCCATCAGGATCCGGTTGAGGGCCATGATGTAGCTGAGAGCCATCTGCAGGGTTTCGTACTTGGACAATTTCTTGTCCTGACCCCATTGAGGGACCACCTTTCGTAATCGGTCGAAAGCCGTGTTCAAGCCCTGCATCCTTTTCCGCTCTCTGGCATTGGCGGCCATCCTTCGCCGTGTGGCAGGCTCGTATTTCTCTGGGCTCTTGGAGTCCAGTTCTGAGGACTCAGATCCTGAGTCAGTGCAGCTGGAGCGACGAGGCTTCATGTTTTTTTGTTTTACAACCTCAGTGTCAGATTGTTCTTTGGGTTTAGGCAGCAAATAGTGAAATCTCCAGGAGGTGAACAGCCTGAAGACTCCAAAGTGTCTGTGGTGCACAGCAGGCAGCAGCTTTTATAAGACACGCACAAGATGAACAGGTGGCAGCAGGTGGGGTCCCTGCCCTCTGCCACCCCCTTAGACCCATTAAGCAGACTCCTACACACCCACTCTCAGCACATACACACGTATATGCACACACAGTCCACTTACACACAAACACAAAAACAACAAAAAAAACCCTAATGAAATTCCAATTATCTTGGGCTGGGCTATGTGGCCATGAAGTGGAGCCATGTGTCCCCGACACACACATAAGTCTACCATCTGCTAGCACAACTCCACAAACAAACTTTTACCGGTACTAGATGATGCATGCATGCATGTATTTATATATATATATTTTATATATATATATATATATATATATATATATATATATATATATATATATATATATATATATATATATATATATATATATATATATATAAATGTATATAGACTTTGCGTCGATAACAGTCTGGATGGTTCGCTTCCTCTTTGGTCCGGATGACACGATGTCGAATATTTCCAAAAACAATTTGAAATGTGGACTCGTTAGACTACAGAACACCTTTCCACTTTGCATCAGTCCACCTTAGATGATCTCGGGGCCCAGAGAAGCCGGCGGTGTTTCTGGATGTTGTTGATAAATGGTTTTCGCTTTGCATGGTAGAGCTTTAACTTGCACTTACAGATGTAGCGACAAACTGTATTTAGTGACAGTGGTTTTCTGAAGTGTTCCTGAGCCCGTGTGGTGATATCCTTTAGAGTTTGATGTCTGTTTTTGATACAGTGCCGTCTGAGGGATCGAAGGTCACGGTCATTCGATGTTGGTTTCCGGCCATGCCGCTTACGTGGAGTGATTTCTCCAGATTCTCTGAACCGTTGATGATATTATGGACCGTAGATGTTGAAATCCCTAAATTCCTTGCAATTGCACTTGGAGAAACGTTGTTCTTAAACTGTTTGATTATTTGTTCACGCAGTTGTGGACAAAGGGGTGTACCTCGCCCCATCCTTTCTTATGAAAGACTGAGCATTTTGTGGTAAGCTGTTTTTATACCCAATCATGGCACCCACCTGTTTCCAATTAGCCTGCACACCTGTGGGATGTTCCAAATAATGTTTGATGAGCATTCCTCAACTTTATTAGTATTTATTGCCACCTTTCCCAACTTCTTTGTCACTTGTTGCTGGCATCAAATTCTAATGTTAATGATTATTTGCAAAAAAAAAATGTTTATCAGTTTGTACATCAAATATGTTGTCTTTGTAGCATATTCATCTGAATATGGGTTGAAAATGATTTGCAAATCATTGTATTCCGTTTATATTTACATCCAACACAATTTCCCAACTCGTATGGAAACGGGGTTTATGTTTTGACAACAAAATTGCATTTGTTTCCAAATATTGGGGTATTTTCTTTTCGCACATTTTAAATAGGCAAACGACTAATCACAGTTTAAGAATGTGATTAATCTGATTAAAAAGATTAAACACTTGACAGCCCTAATATTCACACACACACACACACACACACACACACACACACACACGCACACACACACACACACACACACACACACACACACACACACACACACACACACACACACACACACACACACACACACGTATATATTTATATATATAAATATATATATATATATATATATATATATACATATATATACATGTGTATATGTATAAATATGAATATATATCTATACATATATGTATATGTATATATGTACATATATATGTATATATATGTATGTATATATATACATATATATATATATATATATATATATATATATATATATATGTGTGTGTGTGTCAGAAAATGTACTTATTTTGTATGCCATGTCCTTTCTTGTGCACAATATGTATCTATAGTAAAACACCTCCTTTATCCATCTTCTTTTCAACGTTTTTGATGGACACTCTTTTTTACATTAAAAAAAATATTCAAAATGTGAAGTACTTTCTCATATTTTCAGTTATAATAACATTGGACATGACAGAACCCCAGACTTGAACTATTCCTTTAAGTCATCTTATGAATGAAACTGTAAAACACTTTTTCGTCTTCATTGCATCACGTTTCTTTATCTTTGCTAGCTGCTCAATTTAAAGTAACTTTAAAAAAGACCCGAGTATTTGGATGCAAATGCAATTTTATTGTCAGAATGTCATAAAGGACATTTTTTGAATGTGTCATTTAAATGCACCAAATTTATTTGCTAAAAACCTGGTAACAGTTTTATTTAAAGTCCCGTCAAGGTTTTTCTGGAGTGAAAATTGCCATTGAGGACAGTTGTAGCCCCCTTAATCATCTTTGCACCCGTGCAAACGCTTTTGCCCGTACGCAATGACCTGATCACTGACCGTATAACAATATTTCAGGTCCACAGTTAAGGAAAAAGAACATGTACAGTCAAAATAAATGTGTGACACACGACTAATGCAATATTTTTTGTAATTAATCACCTGAGTTAACTCGTAATTTTTGACACCTCCAAAATAAAGTATGTTAAAAATGAAATTAATGGTAAACTTACACATTTTTAAAATCTAAATGATTTAAATGTATAACTACATCATGTATTGTTTTAGGATGATAATACACTACCATGGTACAATGTCTCTTTCTAAAAATAATATACCCATTGACAATACTTTGAAAATGTTTCATGGTTTTTCAGGTTTTCAAATCATTGCTGGTATATTTAATGAAAACTCTAAAATACAATTTGTGTTCATATAATATTGCAAACACATACTTCCTTGCTACAGAGTAGGTTTATTTATTCACAATCATCCTAAATCACCAAAACATAAGATTTGTAATAGACTTCTAATATTGAATGAATGTCATGTATTTTCCAACTATATCAACTTATATCATGTTACAAACGCCACCAAGCCTCCTCTCAATTCCCATTTAGCTGGTGACCATGTGATGAGAGGCATAATCTGAGATTAGCCTGAGGCATCATAAGTGTGAGTGAGTTCTATAACCTGAGGGATTTAAAGTGAAAATCATGGGATTAAAGCTCCGCAGCAATACGGTCAAATATGGTGCACAGATTACTGTGTCAAAACTTGAAAAGGACAATACTTATTTGCTGTATTATCTCTCGGATTTGTCCTGGTTGTTAAAATGTACTGTGGCTTTAGTAAATAACAGCATGTGGGGTACATTAGTGTCCTTAAGTACAGCCAGGCACATGTGAAATGAATAATTGATTAATCTGTGTATTGGGCCGAGAGGAAAGATACAGATTTTAAAATTTTCCCATCTGGTCACACAAATGTGGAATGCACCCTCACTGGACGCCAACAATCATACATTATTTAAAAGCAGTGTTCAAGATTTAGTATTTGTATTATATTTAGAATCAATTATTTTTTCATGTGTGCACACTATGATTATTATAGTAGTTAGTGAGTCTCATGATGATGTAAGGAATGACTTATTGCTCAGATCAGCATAACTGACAATTTACAACAAAATAGAAAACAGCAAAACAAACTCGCTTCTTTTTGTGTTTTTTTTCATGTCACAAACCACAAACATCTAGCCTCTGAGAGCTTTTAAATGGGGGAGGGGGTTGTTGAAAACAGCAATACAAGTATTTATTACAGTCTACACTAGTCATGTCTCGCCTTGCTTTGTTTTAAAAAAAGTAACACCTCAAAGGGGTCTGATTCCATGCTGAATATAGTGACCAAATCAACACCGATCCCTCCTGCTCTGGCTTCTTATGCTAAACCAGACAAGGTGTGTGATGAAGTGTTAATGAGCAAGGGTGAACAGGTAGCACCACATAATGAATGTATGGGAAACACTGTTATTATATGATGTAGTAGTAGTATTTCACTATTCATCTTATTTTCTTAGGGAGCAGTCATTATTGTGGCTTCAGCCTTTTTATACCTTTATATATTAAATACTGAAAATCAAAGAAATATTTTCAAAGAAGAGTCATTGACATGACAAATATATTTTTGCAAAAGTGACTTTTAAACATAAAAAAAGTGACTTTTAAACGTAAAAGTCACTTTTGCACAAATATAATTTTTTTCTGCAGTTTTTTTTCTCAACAGACTCTTTAAAAAAAACTGCAGACAAATAATTTCTTACAATATACAAATATTTTTGAATAATGAATAATATTTTGCTGTAATATTTTCAGTGTTCTTTTGTATAGGTTTTCCTATTTGTTGTGTGTTTGGAGCATTGTGCAGCTATGAGCATCATTTCCCTAATGAACTGACTCTATTCTGCTGCTGAGTATTGACCAAGTCCAGACTTGGCATCGGAGGCAGGTTATGAATGATTAATCACTATGGAGGCCCAGAATAATGGCCGCCCTTGCTATTGGGTCATGGACGCAAGCTGATGCTTTCGGCTCGTTTTGGGATGGACCGGTTCGCTGTGCAATTAGGCATATAATCCCATCTACCAGTTGGTTCATTGATTACAGATTGATGTAGTTTGCCAGCTGCTGCTTGTCTTGTCTGGCCTTTCCGTGTCTTGCACCCTTTTTTTTGTGTCTTCCCTCCCCCTAACCCGTGACACGATTGGCTGGTTTGAGCACCTACGACTCAGTCGTGATATCAAAAGCCATATGTCACAGCTGAGGAGTGACCCGTCTGCCTTGTCAGAAACACATACCACGTTTAATCCACATCCCTTTATGGAGAAAATGGAGATTAAGCCATAAAGCGTATGTTTTAGTCCTGAAGAAAGTGCAAGGATTTAGCCTCACTATCAGAAACATGTGCTGGAATTGTTCTGAATTAATGAATTCATTGTTCTGCAACATTCTGTAAATATGAAGGTGACTGTTGTAACAACCACAACTCCAGAGTATTAATTGATTACAAACAATTGGCTTTAAATCTAGTATTTTATTAATTTTTTGGGCCTTTTTTTCCATCACACACAAACTAATAGCCAGCGAACAACTCGGCCTGGCAGCTGGTCAAACGAGGCCGCCAGTGTAATTGGGTCACATAAGGTGAATGTAATTTTATGCCTATTTGAACTCTCTTCCTTGCTAATTGGACTGATTAGCTATGCTTAATTGGCTCACGGGATCGCCTTTTTGTTTTTACTTCAAAACAAACCCACAGTTTTTAAACAAAGTCACTTTTATTGTTTTAACCGAGCTGATATGTCTTGATGTATCAAGTTAAAGCAGACATTTTGCTTCACCACGACACTTGAATTATTATTATTGTCATTTGCTACTATTGTACGGTTCTTGTATGGTAACCAGGGACGTGCGGTCAGCAGAAAAGAAAGAATGTAACCCTAAAATAAATATTAATATATGGCAATGAAACAGTTATGAATATATTTTCTGTATGATTAAAATCGCTTTTCAACATGTACTTGAGTAAAATTACTACATTTGCACTAGTGTTGTCCCGATACCAATATTTTGGTACCGGTACCAAAATTATTTCAATACTTTTCGGCAGTTTTCAATACTTTTCTAAATAAAGGGGACCACAAAAATTAGCACTATTGGCTTTATTTTAATAAAACATCTTAGGGTATATTAAACATATGTTTCTTATTGCACGTTTGTTCTTAAATAAAATAGAAAACATACAAGACAACTTGTCATTTAGTAGTAAGTAAGTAAACAAAGGCTCCCTAATTTAGCTACTGACATATACTGTAACATATTGTGTCATTTATCATTCTATTATTTTGTCAAAATTATCAAAGACAAGTGTTAGAAAATTGATTATTAATCTACTTGATCATTTACTGTTAATATCTGCTTACTTTCTCTTTTAACATGTTTTATTTACACTTCTGTTAAAATGTAATAATCACTTATTCTTCTGTTGTTTGATACTGTACATTAGCTTTGGATGATGCCTCAAATTTGGGGATCGATCTGATACCAAGTAGTTACAAGATCATACATTGGTCATATTCAATGTCCTCATGTGTCCAGGGACATATTTCCTGAGTTTATAAACATAATGTCAATAAAAATACAACGAAAGAAGATAATAATAAAAATAATAATAATAATGGATTAGATTTATATTGCGCTTTTCTATTGTTATACACTCAAAGCACTCACAGAGAAGCGGGAACCCATCATTCATTCACACCTGGTGGTGGTAAGCTACATCTGTAGCCACAGCTGCCCTGGGGTAGACTGACGGAAGCGTGGCTGCCAGTTTGCGCCTACGGCCCCTCCGACCACCACCAATCATTCACCGGTGTGAGCGGCACCGGGGGCAAAGGGTGAAGTGTCCTGCCCAAGGACACAACGGCAGCGACTTTGATGTCCATAGGTGGGAAGCGAACCTGCAACCCTCAGGTTTCTGGCACGGCCGCTCTACCCACTACGCCATGCCGCCCCAAGATGTTGTGATTCCAAAAAATATACAAACCCCGTTTCCATTTGAGTTGGGAAATTGTGTTGGATGTAAATATAAACAAAATACAATGATTTACAAATAATTTTCAACCCATATTCAGTTGAATATGCTACAAAGACAACATATTTGATGTTCAAACTGATAAACATTTTTTTGTTTGCAAATAATCATTAACTTTAGAATTTGATGCCAGCAACACGTGACAAAGAAGTTGGAAAAAGTGGCAATAAATACTGAAAAAGTTGAGGAATGCTCATCAAACACTTATTTGGAACATCCCACAGCTGTGCAGGCTATTTGGGAACAGGTGGGTGCCATGATTGGGTATAAAAGCAGCTTCCATGAAATGTTAAGTAATTCACAAACAAGGATGGGGTGAGGGTCACCACTTTGTAAGCAAATTGTCAAACAGCTTTAGAACAACATTTCTCAACGAGCTATTGCGAGGAATTTAGGGATTTTACCATCTGCGGTCCGTAAAATCATCAAAAGGTTCAGAGAATCTGGAGAAATCACTGCACGTAAGCGATGATATTACGGACCTTTGATCCCTCAGGTGGTACTGCATCAAAACCCGACATCAGTGTGTAAAGGACATCACCACATGGGCTCAGGAACACTTCATAAAACCACTGTCAGTAACTACAGTTGGTCGCTACATCTGTAAGTGCAAGTTAAAGCTCTACTATGAAAAGCAAAACCCATTTATCAACAAAACCCAGAAACACCGCCGGCTTTGCTGGGCCCAAGATCATCTATGATGCACTGATGCAAAGTGGAAAAGTGTTCTGTGGTCTGACGATTCCACATTTCAAATTATATTTTGAAACTGTGGACGTGGTGTCCTCCAGAACAAAGAGGAAAATAACCATACGGATTGTTATAGCCGCAAAGTTCGAAAGCCATTATCTGTGATGGAATGGGGGTGTATATTAGTACCCAAGGCATGGGTAACTTACACATCTGTGAATGCACCATTAATGCTGAATGGTCCATACAGGTTTTGGAGCAACATATGTTGTCATCCAAGCAACATTATCATGGACGCCCCTGTTTATTTCAGCAAGACAATGCTAAGCCACGTGTTACAACAGCGTGGCTTCGTAGTAAAAGAGTGTGGGTACTTTCCTGGCCCACCTGCAGTCCAGACCTGTCTCCCATCGAAAATGTGTGGCGCATCATGAAGCGTAAAATACGACAGCGGAGACCCCGGACTGTTGAACGACTGAAGCTCTACATAAAATAAGAATGGGAAATAATTCCACTTTCAAAGCTTCAACAATTAGTTTCCTCAGTTCCCAAACGTTTATTGAGTGTTGTTAAAAGAAAATGTGATGTAACACAGTGGTGAACATGCCCTTTCCAAACTACTTTGGCACGTGTTGCAGCCTGGAAATTCTAAGTTAATTATTATTTGCAAAAAAAAAAATAAAGTTTATGAGTTTAAACATCAAATATCTTGTCTTTGTTGTGCATTTAACTAAATATGGGTTGAAAAAGATTTGCAAATCATTGTATTCCATTTATATTTACATCTAACACAATTTCTCAACTCATATGGAAACGGGGTTTGTAGACGTAATTATAGTAGTATCGACGAGATACGCTACTGTACTTGGTATCATAACAGAGGATGTTAGGTGTAGATTACGTTGCGTTTGTTTACATTTTGATGCCGGTTAGCTACGGTGTGTAGTGAAGCATATTTCCAATCCAATCCAATCCACTTAATTTATATAGCATATTTAAACAACAAAATGTTTCCAAAGTGCTGCACAACAATATTAAAAACAACATTCAAATATTTTCCTGAGCTCTACCAATGACTGAATAAAAACAAAAAATACAAAGAAATGATAATAAATAATAATAAATAAATACATAAAATGCCAATATAGAAACAATATAAAGTAAATATGATTAAAAAAGATTTTAAGGGTGAAACCAAATAAAACAGTAAATAGAAATCAACATTTTAAAACACAGAGGGCAACAGAGGACCACACAACTCACGTGGTGTTAAAAGCCAAAAAATAAAAATGGGTCTTAAGACGCGACTTAAAACACTCCACTGTGGGAGCACTTTGAACATGGAGGGGCAGAGTGTTCCAGAGCTTAGGGCCGACCACAGAGAAGGCCTTGTCTCCCCTGGTTTTAAGTCTGGTCTTGGGCACCACGAGCTGGAGCTGGCTCTCGGACCTCAGAGCGCGCGCAGGATTGTAAGTTTCGATGAGGTTCGAAATATAAAGAGGTGCCAGTCCATGTAAAGCTTTAAAAACAGAGAGCAAGGTTTTAAAATCAATTCTAAAATGAACAGGGAGCTAGTGCAAACTCTCAAGGATTGGGGTTATATGCTGGCGTTTCCTGGCCCCTGTTAAAAGTCGTGCTGCAGCGTTCTGGACTAACTGCAACCGTGAGAGAGCTTTTTGGCTAATGCCAGCATAAAGTGCATTGCAGTAGTCCAGGCGACTCTAAATAAAAGCATGCAAGACTTGTTCAAAAAGGTTAAAGATAAAAACGGTTTTACCTTTGCTAAAAGACGAAGATGATAAAAAGACGATTTTAAAACGCCATTGACTTGTTTGTCAAGTTTAAAATCGCTCTCTATAGTGACGCCAAGGCTGCTGACTTTGGGACGTACATCATTTTGCAATGGTCCCAAGTCAGTGAGGGCCGGACAAAAAACTAAAATTTCAGTATTTCCCTCATTCATTATTTAATAATTCTGGGCTAACCAAGCCTTGACGTCGCATAGACAGTTGAGAAGGGGTTTCAGGGGGCCGTGGTCTTTTGAAATCGGCATATAAATTTGGCAGTCGTCCGCATAAAAGTGATAAGACACTCCATGCCTCCTAAAAATCTCTCCAACAGAGAGGAGATATAGAGTGAACAAATAATAACAAATATTTAACTATTCCTTGTCCTGCAGGGATGATACTTGTAAGAAACTTACTTTATTGTTGCCATGGAGGCCAGGATTAGTGATTTAGAAGTAGCTAAAATAGCCGCTAGCTGGCTAGCCATGTCTTAAAGCACCTCTTTCAGTGGGCATTTCAGTGTTATACCTTCACCTTTATTGTTCGTTTTTAAGCCAAAATGCGTCCGTTCTCCATTTTCTGTCGACACACTGTGTCTGTTTGTAAGTATTCCATGATTGTGCGTTGCCGAACATGCTCATCTGCTTGTAAAACAGCAATGTCAGGGGTGCGTGGGGATGGTGTACGTTTCAGAGGCGGTATAGTAAAGAATATGATTCATTAGTATCGCGGTACTATACTAATACCGGTCGGTATACCGTACAACCCTAATTTGCAGCCAAGCTAATCATAAGGCTTCTGCGTGTGTTCCCACTTCAGCTCCTGGTGTGTGTATGTGTAAAAGGAAGAGGGCGTGGCTTACTGCTGGTATACTTAAACATTGTTGCTAAAGTTTTGTTTGCAGATATATCTTTTTTCCATGAATGTGTAGTCTGTACACTGTAGAATCTCCAACGTGTTTAATGTTTTAAATGTAAATGTGGGGCAATTTTTCTTGATAATTGGTAAATGGTAAATGAGTTGTACTTGTACAGCGCTTTTCTACCTTTTTAAGGAACCCAAAGTGCTTTGACACTACTTCCACATTCACCCATTCACACACACATTCACACACTGATGGCGGGAGCTGCCATGCAAGGCGCTAACCAGGACCCATCAGGAGCAAGGGTGAAGTGTCTTGCTTAAGGACACAACGGATGTGACTAGGAAGGTAGATGGTAGCTCCCATGCACACTGGGAGTCAAATATATTGTACATACAAACTCACATATACTCACACACACACACACACACACACACACACACACACACACACACACACACACACACACACACACACACACACACACACACACACACACACACACCGTTATTAATACATACAAACGTACAAACAGAGGTACCTACGCTCCCACATACATACACAAATACAGTACATACCTACATACTCCAAGTCCGTCCATCCACGCGCACATTCACGGTACAAACATACACATACTGTACATATACATTCACTGTACAAACATACACATACTGTACATATACATTCACTGTACAAACAAACATACATATACTGTACATATACATTTACTGTACAAACATTCATACACACATTCTGTTCATATACAAGTACATATACATACATACACTCATGCACATAATCACGTTTCATCAAACATATTAACGTTGTTGCCCTAGGGTAAACTGGGGAACACAAGGCATACTGACAAAGCTTAACCCATTGTTTCTGTAACAATCTACAAGATTAATATAGGTTGCCTCTCTCTCTTCCCCTTCATCTTTCGGTATTCCTTTTTTAATCTTTTTTATTTATTTATATTTTTTTAATCTTTCTAGTTATCATTTTGTATACATATTGTTGCATTTGAACAACTGTGTTGTTGATAATAGAGGTAAACTATTGGTATCGTTCATAATCAATAGCGCTTTTTCTATTGGTATATGTATTGCTCAAGTTGTAGTGTAAAAATCCTCATTGTCATTTCTATATTATTATTTATTTCACTAACTTCTTCTTTGCTATCACTTTTACGATCATATTTGTACATATTATGTATGTGCTGGTGTTGTTCTATTGTTGTTGTTATTGTTGTGTTTTCTATTGTTGATTTTGTCTCTCTGTCTAATCCACCTCTTATCCCCACAATTTCCCCCTGTCTTCCTTTTTTTCTCTTTCTATCGCCTCCTTATCATTTGGCTGCACCAAATGACAATATAAATACATTTAATAAAGTCAAATTCAAATAAGACAACAAGTGAAGTATCCTACACTTCTCTTTTGTAAAGTAAATCTGAACAGCCGATATGGACATCTAGATCAACTATATGATTTGCCTGAGAAGCTGGACAGGACACAAAAAAAAAAAAAAAAAAAAAGGATGGTAGAATGTGGGGACTGAACCAGGAACCCTCAGGTTGCTGGCACAGCCACACTTCGAACTGCGCCACGCCGTCCCCGGCTTCTCTTCTCACTCTAAAAGTGAGAAGAGAAGCTGGAGGCTACAAGTCCTCCAATGCCAAAGTACTAGGGCTGTGAATCTTTGGGCACCACACGAATCAATTCGATTCTTGAGGGGTCACGATTCGATTCAGAATAAATTTTGGATTCAAAATCTATACTTTGATTCTATGATTATCTACATTCCTCCATAAAATAGATGAACAGCTTGGATTGTATTCTATATTACTTATAAGAAAACTGGTTTTGTTTTATAAAATACTTCCCAAACATCAACAATATGAGTTGCCTGAGCAGATTAAAGGACACTTTAAAAAAATTATATATATAGATTTGTATTTTTTTTTAATCGATTAAGAATCGTTAAAAATAAAAATAATCGCAAGTAGTCTGAAAAACACATTTTTTGACACCCGCACCAAGCGCTACTCTGAGAGAAGTGGGGCAATCAAATTAGCAGACGCATGTCTCTACAATGTTTACAACCAGCAAGTAAGGCAGTGGGTTATTTCTAAACAACTTTATTTATTACAAACATGGCATTATAAAACAAGAAGCCACCGTTTGTGTTTTTTGTCAGATGCACAAACAATGTTTTACTGCTTTGATTTGAATGAAATTAATATGTCTGCCAATTTGGGAGACTACATTTTATATCCAGGATCAAATACTTCTCTAAACTGGACTGTAAGACAAAATGAATGTAATCATACAAAGTACTTTTATGGAGGATAGATACTGCTGCTTCAGATACAAACACAGGAAGGTAAGAAACAGTCAAAATATTTTATTTAAACAATAGGGACCATTAAAGGCCTACTGAAACCCACTACTACCCACCACACAGTCTGATAGTTTATATATCAATGATGAAATATTAACATTGCAACACATGCCAATACGGCCTTTTTAGTTTACAAAATTACAATTTTAAATTTCCCGGGAGTTTCGTCTTGAAAACGTCGTGTAATGATGACGTGTACGCAAGACGTCACAGGTTTTAAGGAAATATGAGCGCTGCACACACACACAGCTAAAAGTCATCTGCTTTAACGGCATAATTATACAGTATTTTGGACATCTGTGTTGCTGAATCTTTTGCAATTTGTTCAATTAATATTGGAGAAGTCACAGTAGAAACATCGAGTTGGGAAGCTTTAGCCTTTAGCCTCACAAACACACGGTGATTCCTTGTTTAAAATTCCTGGAGGTGAAACTTTACAATGGATCAGAGAGCGGTCAAGCAAGCATGAATCACGACGGAATGTCAACCAGCAGTTTTCGGTGAGAAAATTGTGGTAAAAATTTGCTTCTTACCGAAGAAAAGCTGAGCTTGTGCCGTCCATAAAGCTGCCGTCGACTCCCCTGAGACATTGGCGTCAAGACACCCGTGGACGTACACCTCCGACTATCAGGTACTATTTAACTCAATAAAACACTAGCAACACAATAAAAAGATAAGGGATTTCCCAGAATTATCCCAGTAAATGTCTCTAAAAACATCAGAATCCGCCCCATTGCAATCGCATTTTTTTTTAACTTGTTTTTTTTTTATCATTTATTTTTTTCCAGTCCGTCACTATCAATATCCTCAAACACGAATCTTTCATCCTCGCTCAAATTACTGGGGAAATTGTCGTTTTCTCGGTCCGAATAGCACTTTTTGTTGGAGGCTGCCATTAACAATAATGTGAATATGTGAGGAGCCCCCACACTTGTGACGTCATCGTCTGCAACTTCCGGTAGAGGCAGGGCATTTCTCTTAACACCGAAAGTTGCGAACTTTATCGTGGATGTTCTCTACTAAATCCTTTCAGTAAAAATATGGCAATATCGCAAAATGATCAAGTATGACACGTAGAAAGGACCAGCTATCCCCATTTGAATAAGAAAATCTCATTTCAGTAGGCCTTTAAGTATTTGATAACAACAGTATCCAAAACGTATTTAACATTATCAAATATATCAGTGCGAAACGAGTTTTGCGTTTCTTATCCGCAACACTGCGATAGAACACCAATCTGTACTGACTGAAAAACATGAACAATAATTTTACAGTATTTGTTAAGTATTAGCCCACATTTCATGTTTTGTTTGTACAAGACTATCCCGACTGTAGTTGTAATACCACACATGGCGTACTGCGTGTATCATGATCAAAATAAAGTGTGAGTCACTCCATGGACAGTTGTCTGTTTGGTCCAGCTGGCCAGGGACGTTTCCTTCTGATTTGGGCCCTCCATTAATTTGGCGTAGCTTGGCTCAAAATTTTCACAAGTCGCACTCTCTGGGCTTCTGTCTGCTCCAATCTTTCAGCCTGTTCTTTGTGTTGACGTCTATAACCAGTAGTTCATCCTCCGTACATTTACTTTGAAAAAAAATAAGGCTGTGAATCATTTGTCCAAAAACAGTCATCTTTGTTGTCAACTACCAAGTCTGCCATGATTAGATAACACATTCGCGTTTAATTCAGGGAGTAGGAACAAATTTATTGTCGGAAGTGCGCTGTTATGGAAACGGAAATAAATGCGCCGATGAATTAGTTCCGGCTGTGCAGACAATGATAAAATTATGGTAAATATTGAACATATTACATATTGTTATTAAAGTGTATGCTACTACATTATACATAGACTTGCAGTGTGAATAAAAAACGCTGATGGAGGGTTTTGAAGTTGTTTTAGAGGGCTTTGAAGGTAACAACAGTGACTCCCAAGGCTCTGGATGTGGTGGGGCTGTTTTGGTTGACAAGCCTGTGGTTTGGCAGACCAGGATGGTGGCTCCTCTCTTTAAGAAGGGGAACCGGAGGGTGTGTTGCAACTATCGTGGGTTCAAAGTCCTTAACCTTCCTGGTAAAGTCTGTTCAGGTGTACTGGAGAGGAGACTACGCCAGATGGTCGAACCTCGGATTCGGGAGGAGCAGTGTGGTTTTCGTCCTGGTCGTGGAACTGTGGACCAGCTCTTTACTCTCGGCAGGGTCCTTGAGGGTGCATGGGACTTTGCCCAACCAGTCTATATGTGCTTTGTGGACTTGGAGAAGGCATTCGACCGTGTCCCTTGGGAAGTCCTGTGGGGAGTGCTCAGAGAGTATGGGGTATCAGAAAACCTGATTGTGGCGGTCCGCTCCCTGTATGATCAGTGTCAGAGCCTGGTCTGCATTGCCGGCAATAAGTCGGAACCAATTTTAGTGAGGGTTGGACTCCGCCAGGGCTGCCCTTTGTCAATGATTCTGTTCATAACTTTTGTGGATAAAACTTTTGTGTACAGTCAGGGCGTTAAGGAGATCCGTTTTGGATGCTGTAGAATTAGGTCTCTGCTTTTTGCAGATGATGTGGTCCTGTGTCT